>NC_084780.1:842900-1116688 GCF_028858725.1 Colius striatus
CTGTTCAGCTCCCATTAAAAATCTACATTTTGTCTCTTAAGGTATACAACTGAGTATGGGAGCTACAAGAAAGCAGGAAGGCAGACCCCAGCTACAGTAGTAAGTAGGTCCCCATGCAGTCTATCAGCCAGCACGGTGTCACATTTGCAGCTGCTTTCCTGTGGGAGCTATCTTCAATACCACACTTTTTCTGTTCAGCTCCATTGAAAGAATTCATTTGTCAGTTAAGGTATACCGCTGAGTATGGGAGCTACAAGAAAGCAGAAAGATAGATACCAGCTACAGTAGTAAGTAGGTACCCATGCAGTCTAGAAGCCAGCACGGTGTCACATTTGCAGCTGCTTTCCTGTGGGAGCTATCTTCAATACCACACTTTTTCTCCTCAGTTCCCATTTAAAGAATACATTTGTCGGTTAACGTATACCGCTGAGTATGGGAGCTTCAAGAAAGCAGAAAGAGAGATCCAAGCTAGAGTAGTAAGTAGGCCCCATGCAGTCTAGCAGCCAGCACGGTGTCACATTTGCAGCTGCTTTCCTGTGGGAGCTATCTTCAATAACACACTTTTTCTGTTCAGCTCCCATTGAAAGAATACATTTGTCAGTTAAGGTATACCGCTGAGTATGGGAGCTACAAGAAAGCAGGAAGGCAGATCCCAGCTACAGTAGTAAGTAGGTCTCCATGCAGTCTAGCAGCCAGCACGGTGTCACATTTGCAGCTGCTTTCCTGTGGGAGCTATCTTCAATACCACACTTTTTCTGTTCAGCTCCCATTGAAAGAATACATTTGTCAGTTAAGGTATACCGCTGAGTACGGGAGCTACAAGAAAGCAGGAAGGCAGACCCCAGCTACAGTAGTAAGTAGGTCCCCATGCAGTCTATCAGCCAGCACGGTGTCACATTTGCAGCTGCTTTCCTGTGGGAGCTATCTTCAATACCACACTTTTTCTGTTCAGCTCCATTGAAAGAATTCATTTGTCAGTTAAGGTATACCGCTGAGTATGGGAGCTACAAGAAAGCAGAAAGATAGATACCAGCTACAGTAGTAAGTAGGTACCCATGCAGTCTAGAAGCCAGCACGGTGTCACATTTGCAGCTGCTTTCCTGTGGGAGCTATCTTCAATACCACACTTTTTCTCCTCAGTTCCCATTTAAAGAATACATTTGTCGGTTAACGTATACCGCTGAGTATGGGAGCTTCAAGAAAGCAGAAAGAGAGATCCAAGCTAGAGTAGTAAGTAGGCCCCATGCAGTCTAGCAGCCAGCACGGTGTCACATTTGCAGCTGCTTTCCTGTGGGAGCTATCTTCAATAACACACTTTTTCTGTTCAGCTCCCATTGAAAGAATACATTTGTCAGTTAAGGTATACCGCTGAGTATGGGAGCTACAAGAAAGCAGGAAGGCAGATCCCAGCTACAGTAGTAAGTAGGTCTCCATGCAGTCTAGCAGCCAGCACGGTGTCACATTTGCAGCTGCTTTCCTGTGGGAGCTATCTTCAATACCACACTTTTTCTGTTCAGCTCCCATTGAAAGAATACATTTGTCAGTTAAGGTATACCGCTGAGTACGGGAGCTACAAGAAAGCAGGAAGGCAGACCCCAGCTACAGTAGTAAGTAGGTCCCCATGCAGTCTATCAGCCAGCACGGTGTCACATTTGCAGCTGCTTTCCTGTGGGAGCTATCTTCAATACCACACTTTTTCTGTTCAGCTCCCATTGAAAGAATACATTTGTCAGTTAAGGTATACCACTGAGTACGGGAGCTACAAGAAAGCAGGAAGGCAGACCCCAGCTACAGTAGTAAGTAGGTCCCCATGCAGTCTATCAGCCAGCACGGTGTCACATTTGCAGCTGCTTTCCTGTGGGAGCTATCTTCAATACCACACTTTTTCTGTTCAGCTCCCATTGAAAAAATACATTTGTCTCTTAAGGTATACCACTGAGTACGGGAGCTACAAGAAAGCAGGAAGGCAGACCCCAGCTACAGTAGTAAGTAGGTCCCCATGCACTCTATCAGCCAGCACGGTGTCACATTTGCAGCTGCTTTCCTGTGGGAGCTATCTTCAATACCACACGTTTTCTGTTCAGCTCCCATTGAAAGAATACATTTGTCGGTTAAGGTATACCACTGAGTATGGGAGCTACAAGAAAGCAGGAAGGCAGACCCCAGCTACAGTAGTAAGTAGGTCCCCATGCAGTCTAGCAGCCAGTACGGTGTCACATTTGCAGCTGCTTTCCTCTGGGAGCTATCTTCAATACCACACCTTTTCTGTTCAGCTCCCATTGAAAAAATACATTTGTCTCTTAAGGTATACCACTGAGTACGGGAGCTACAAGAAAGCAGGAAGGCAGACCCCAGCTACAGTAGTAAGTAGGTCCCCATGCAGTCTAGCAGCCAGCACGGTGTCACATTTGCAGCTGCTTTCCTGTGGGAGCTATCTTCAATACCACACTTTTTCTTCTCAGCTCCCATTGAAAAAACTACATTTTGTCAGTTAAGGTATACCGCTGAGTATGGGAGCTACAAGAAAGCAGGAAGGCAGACCCCAGCTACAGTAGTAAGTAGGTCCCCATGCAGTCTAGCAGCCAGCACGGTGTCACATTTGCAGCTGCTTTCCTGTGGGAGCTATCTTCAATACCACACTTTTTCTTCTCAGCTCCCATTGAAAAAACTACATTTTGTCAGTTAAGGTATACCACTGAGTATGGGAGCTACAAGAAAGCAGGAAGGGTGACCCCAGCTACAGTAGTAAGTAGGTCCCCATGCAGTCTAGCAGCCAGCACGGTGTCACATTTGCAGCTGCTTTCCTGTGGGAGCTATCTTCAATACCACACTTTTTCTGTTCAGCTCCCATTGAAAAAATACATTTTTCTCTTAAGGTATACCACTGAGTACGGGAGCTACAAGAAAGCAGGAAGGAAGACCCCAGCTACAGTAGTAAGTAGGTCCCCATGCAGTCTATCAGCCAGCACGGTGTCACATTTGCAGCTGCTTTCCTGTGGGAGCTATCTTCAATACCACACTTTTTCTGTTCAGCTCCCATTGAAAGAATACATTTGTCTCTTAAGGTATACCACTGAGTATGGGAGCTACAAGAAAGCAGGAAGGCAGACACCAGCTACAGTAGTAAGTAGGTCCCCATGCAGTCTATGAGCCAGCACGGTGTCACATTTGCAGCTGCTTTCCTGTGGGAGCTATCTTCAATACCACACTTTTTCTGTTCAGCTCCCATTGAAAAAATACATTTGTCTCTTAAGGTATACCACTGAGTACGGGAGCTACAAGAAAGCAGGAAGGCAGACCCCAGCTACAATAGTAAGTAGGTCCCCATGCAGTCTATCAGCCAGCACGGTGTCACATTTGCAGCTGCTTTCCTGTGGGAGCTATCTTCAATACCACACTTTTTCTGTTCAGCTCCCATTGAAAGAATACATTTTCCAGTTAAGGTATACCGCTGAGTATGGGAGCTACAAGAAAGCAGGAAGGCAGATCCCAGCTACAGTAGTAAGTAGGTCCCCATGCAGTCTAGCAGCCAGCACGGTGTCACATTTGCAGCTGCTTTCCTGTGGGAGCTATCTTCAATACCACACTTTTTCTGTTCAGCTCCCATTGAAAGAATACATTTGTCAGTTAAGGTATACCGCTGAGTACGGGAGCTACAAGAAAGCAGGAAGGCAGACCCCAGCTACAGTAGTAAGTAGGTCCCCATGCAGTCTATCAGCCAGCACGGTGTCACATTTGCAGCTGCTTTCCTGTGGGAGCTATCTTCAATACCACACTTTTTCTGTTCAGCTCCCATTGAAAAAATACATTTGTCAGTTAAGGTATACCACTGGGTACGGGAGCTACAAGAAAGCAGGAAGGCAGACCCCAGCTACAGTAGTAAGTAGGTCCCCATGCAGTCTAGCAGCCAGCACGGTGTCACATTTGCAGCTGCTTTCCTGTGGGAGCTATCTTCAATATCACACTTTTTCTGTTCAGCTCCCTTTGAAAAAACTACATTTTGTCTCTTAAGGAATACCGCTGAGTATGGGAGCTACAAGAAAGCAGGAAGACAGACCCCAGCTGCTGTAGTAAGTAGGTCCCCATGCAGTGTATCAGCCAGCACGGTGTCACATTTGCAGCTGCTTTCCTGTGGGAGCTATCTTCAATACCACACTTTTTCAGTTCAGCTCCCATTGAAAAAACTACATTATGACTCTTAAGGTATACAACTAAGTATGGGAGCTACAAGAAAGCAGGAAGGCAGACCCCAGCTACAGTAGTAAGTAGGTCCCCATGCAGTCTATCAGCCAGCACGGTGTCACATTTGCAGCTGCTTTCCTGTGGGAGCTATCTTCAATACCACACTTTTTCTGTTCAGCTCCCATTGAAAAAACTACATTTTGTCTCTAAAGGAATACCGCTGAGTATGGGAGCTACAAGAAAGCAGGAAGGCAGACCCCAGCTACAGTAGTAAGTAGGTCCCCATGCAGTCTATCAGCCAGCACGGTGTCACATTTGCAGCTGCTTTCCTGTGGGAGCTATCTTCAATACCACACGTTTTCTGTTCAGCTCCCATTGAAAGAATACGTTTGTCAGTTAAGGTATACCACTGAGTATGGGAGCTACAAGAAAGCAGGAAGGCAGACCCCAGCTACAGTAGTAAGTAGGTCCCCATGCAGTCTATCAGTCAGCACGGTGTCACCTTTGCAGCTGCTTTCCTGTGGGAGCTATCTTCAATACCACACGTTTTCTGTTCAGCTCCCATTGAAAAAACTTCATTTTGTCTCTTAAGGTATACCGCTGAGTATGGGAGCTACAAGAAAGCAAGAAGGCAGACCCCAGCTACAGTAGTAAGTAGGTCCCCATGCAGTCTAGCAGCCAGCACGGTGTCACATTTGCAGCTGCTTTCCTGTGGGAGCTATCTTCAATACCACACGTTTTCTGTTCAGCTCCCATTGAAAAAACTACATTTTGTTAGTTAAGGTATACCACTGAGTATGGGATCTCCAAGAAAGCAGGAAGGCAGACCCCAGCAACAGTAGTAAGTAGGTCCCCATGCAGTCTAGTAGCCAGCACGGTGTCACATTTGCAGCTGCTTTCCTGTGGGAGCTATCTTCAATACCACACTTTTTCTGTTCAGCTCCCATTGAAAAAATACATTTGTCTCTTAAGGTATACCACTGAGTACGGGATCTACAAGAAAGCAGGAAGGCAGATCCCAGCTACAGTATTAAGTAGGTCCCCATGTAGTCTATCAGCCAGCACGGTGTCACATTTGCAGCTGCTTTCCTGTGGGAGCTATCTTCAATACCACACCTTTTCAGTTCAGCTCCCATTGAATAAACTACATTTTGACTCTTAAGGTATACAACTAAGTATGGGAGCTACAAGAAAGCAGGAAGATAGATCCCAGCTACAGTAGTAAGTAGGTCCCCATGCAGTCTAGCAGCCAGCACGGTGTGATATTTGCAGCTGCTTTCCTGTGGGAGCTATCTTCAATACCACACTTTTTCTTCTCATCTCCCATTGAAAAAACTACATTTTGTCAGTTAAGGTATACCACTGAGTATGGGATCTACAAGAAAGCAGGAAGGCAGACCCCATCTACAGTATTAATTAGGTCCCCATATAGTCTATCAGCCAGCACGGTGTCACATTTGCAGCTGCTTTCCTGTGGGAGCTATCTTCAATACCACACTTTTTCTTCTCAGCTCCCTTTTAAAGAATACATTTCTCAGTTAAGGTATACCACTGAGTATGGGAGCTACAAGAAAGCAGGAAGGCAGACCCCACCTACAGTAGTAAGTAGGTCCCCATGCAGTCTATCAGCCAGCACGGTGTCACATTTGCAGCTGCTTTCCTGTGGGAGCTATCTTCAATACCACACTTTTTCTTCTCAGCTCCCATTGAAAAAACTACATTTTGTCAGTTAAGGTATACCGCTGAGTATGGGAGCTACAAGAAAGCAGGAAGGCAGACCCCAGCTACAGTAGTAAGTAGGTCCCCATGCAGTCTAGCAGCCAGCACGGTGTCACATTTGCAGCTGCTTTCCTGTGGGAGCTATCTTCAATACCACACTTTTTCTTCTCAGCTCCCATTGAAAAAACTACATTTTGTCAGTTAAGGTATACCACTGAGTATGGGAGCTACAAGAAAGCAGGAAGGGTGACCCCAGCTACAGTAGTAAGTAGGTCCCCATGCAGTCTAGCAGCCAGCATGGTGTCACATTTGCAGCTGCTTTCCTGTGGGAGCTATCTTCAATACCACACTTTTTCTGTTCAGCTCCCATTGAAAGAATACTTTTGTTAGTTAAGGTATACCACTGAGTATGGGAGCTACAAGAAAGCAGGAAGGCAGACCCCAGCTACAGTAGTAAGTAGGTCCCCATGCAGTCTAGCAGCCAGCACGGTGTCACATTTGCAGCTGCTTTCCTGTGGGAGCTATCTTCAATACCACACTTTTTCTTCTCAGCTCCCATTGAAAAAACTACATTTTGTCAGTTAAGGTATACCGCTGAGTATGGGAGCTACAAGAAAGCAGGAAGGCAGACCCCAGCTACAGTAGTAAGTAGGTCCCCATGCAGTCTAGCAGCCAGCACGGTGTCACATTTGCAGCTGCTTTCCTGTGGGAGCTATCTTCAATACCACACTTTTTCTGTTCAGCTCCCATTAAAAATCTACATTTTGTCTCTTAAGGTATACCACTGAGTACGGGAGCTACAAGAAAGCAGGAAGATAGATCCCAGCTACAGTAGTAAGTATGTCCCCATGCAGTCTATCAGCCAGCACGGTGTTACATTTGCAGCTGCTTTCCTGTGGGAGCTATCTTCAATATCACACGTTTTCTGTTCAGCTCCCATTGAAAAAACTACATTTTGTCTCTTAAGGTATACAACTGAGTATGGGAGCTACAAGAAAGCAGGAAGATAGATCCCAGCTACAGTAGTAAGTAGGTCCCCATGCAGTCTAGCAGCCAGCACGGTGTCACATTTGCAGCTGCTTTCCTGTGGGAGCTATCTTCAATACCACACTTTTTCTGTTCAGCTCCCATTGAAAAAATACATTTGTCTCTTAAGGTATACCACTGAGTACGGGATCTACAAGAAAGCAGGAAGGCAGATCCCAGCTACAGTATTAAGTAGGTCCCCATGTAGTCTATCAGCCAGCACGGTGTCACATTTGCAGCTGCTTTCCTGTGGGAGCTATCTTCAATACCACACTTTTTCTGTTCAGCTCCCATTGAAAGAATACGTTTGTCAGTTAAGGTATACCACTGAGTATGGGAGCTACAAGAAAGCAGGAAGGCAGACCACAGCTACAGTAGTAAATAGGTCCCCATGCAGTCTATCAGCCAGCACGGTGTCACATTTGCTGCTGCTTTCCTGTGGGAGCTATCTTCAATACCACACTTTTTCTGTTCAGCTCCCATTGAAAAAACTACATTTTGTCAGTTAAGGTATACCGCTGAGTATGGGAGCTACAAGAAAGCAGGAAGGCAGACCCCAGCTACAGTAGTAAGTAGGTCCCCATGCAGTCTAGCAGCCAGCACGGTGTCACATTTGCAGCTGCTTTCCTGTGGGAGCTATCTTCAATACCACACTTTTTCTTCTCAGCTCCCATTGAAAAAACTACATTTTGTCAGTTAAGGTATACCACTGAGTATGGGAGCTACAAGAAAGCAGGAAGGGTGACCCCAGCTACAGTAGTAAGTAGGTCCCCATGCAGTCTAGCAGCCAGCACGGTGTCACATTTGCAGCTGCTTTCCTGTGGGAGCTATCTTCAATACCACACTTTTTCTGTTCAGCTCCCATTGAAAAAATACATTTTTCTCTTAAGGTATACCACTGAGTACGGGAGCTACAAGAAAGCAGGAAGGAAGACCCCAGCTACAGTAGTAAGTAGGTCCCCATGCAGTCTATCAGCCAGCACGGTGTCACATTTGCAGCTGCTTTCCTGTCGGAGCTATCTTCAATACCACACTTTTTCTGTTCAGCTCCCATTGAAAGAATACATTTGTCTCTTAAGGTATACCACTGAGTACGCGAGCTACAAGAAAGCAGGAAGGCAGACCCCAGCTACAATAGTAAGTAGGTCCCCATGCAGTCTATCAGCCAGCACGGTGTCACATTTGCAGCTGCTTTCCTGTGGGAGCTATCTTCAATACCACACTTTTTCTGTTCAGCTCCCATTGAAAGAATACTTTTGTTAGTTAAGGTATACCACTGAGTATGGGAGCTACAAGAAAGCAGGAAGGCAGACCCCAGCTACAGTAGTAAGTAGGTCCCCATGCAGTCTATCAGCCAGCACGGTGTCACATTTGCAGCTGCTTTCCTGTGGGAGCTATCTTCAATACCACACTTTTTCTTCTCAGCTCCCATTGAAAAAACTACATTTTGTCAGTTAAGGTATACCGCTGAGTATGGGAGCTACAAGAAAGCAGGAAGGCAGACCCCAGCTACAGTAGTAAGTAGGTCCCCATGCAGTCTAGCAGCCAGCACGGTGTCACATTTGCAGCTGCTTTCCTGTGGGAGCTATCTTCAATACCACACTTTTTCTGTTCAGCTCCCATTAAAAATCTACATTTTGTCTCTTAAGGTACACAACTGGGTATGGGAGCTACTAGAAAGCAGGAAGATAGATCCCAGCTACAGTAGTAAGTATGTCCCCATGCTGTCTATCAGCCAGCACGGTGTTACATTTGCAGCTGCTTTCCTGTGGGAGCTATCTTCAATATCACACGTTTTCTGTTCAGCTCCCATTGAAAAAATACATTTGTCTCTTAAGGTATACCACTGAGTACGGGATCTACAAGAAAGCAGGAAGGCAGATCCCAGCTACAGTATTAAGTAGGTCCCCATGTAGTCTATCAGCCAGCACGGTGTCACATTTGCAGCTGCTCTCCTGTGGGAGCTATCTTCAATACCACACGTTTTCTGTTCAGCTCCCATTGAAAGAATACGTTTGTCAGTTAAGGTATACCACTGAGTATGGGAGCTACAAGAAAGCAGGAAGGCAGACCACAGCTACAGTAGTAAATAGGTCCCCATGCAGTCTATCAGCCAGCACGGTGTCACATTTGCAGCTGCTTTCCTGTGGGAGCTATCTTCAATACCACACCTTTTCAGTTCAGCTCCCATTGAATAAACTACATTTTGACTCTTAAGGTATACAACTAAGTATGGGAGCTACAAGAAAGCAGGAAGATAGATCCCAGCTACAGTAGTAAGTAGGTCCCCATGCAGTCTAGCAGCCAGCACGGTGTGATATTTGCAGCTGCTTTCCTGTGGGAGCTATCTTCAATACCACACTTTTTCTTCTCATCTCCCATTGAAAAAACTACATTTTGTCAGTTAAGGTATACCACTGAGTATGGGAGCTACAAGACAGCAGGAAGGCAGACCCCAGCTACAGTAGTAAGTAGGTCCCCATGCAGTCTAGCAGCCAGCACGGTGTCACATTTGCAGCTGCTTTCCTGTGGGAGCTATCTTCAATACCACACTTTTTCTGTTCAGCTCCCATTGAAAGAATACATTTGTCAGTTAAGGTATACCGCTGAGTATGGGAGCTACAAGAAAGCAGGAAGGCAGACACCAGCTACAGTAGTAAGTAGGTCCCCATGCACTCTATCTGCCAGCACGGTGTCACATTTGCAGCTGCTTTCCTGTAGGAGCTATCTTCAATACCACACTTTTTCTGTTCAGCTCCCATTGAAAAAACTACATTTTGTCTCTTAAGGTATACCGCTGAGTATGGGAGCTACAAGACAGCAGGAAGGCAGACCCCAGCTACAGTAGTAAGTAGGTCCCCATGCAGTCTAGCAGCCAGCACGGTGTCACATTTGCAGCTGCTTTCCTGTGGGAGCTATCTTCAATACCACACTTTTTCTGTTCAGCTCCCATTGAAAAAATACATTTGTCTCTTAAGGTATACCACTGAGTACGGGAGCTACAAGAAAGCAGGAAGGAAGACCCCAGCTACAGTAGTAAGTAGGTCCCCATGCAGTCTAGCAGCCAGCACGGTGTCACATTTGCAGCTGCTTTCCTGTGGGAGCTATCTTCAATACCACACTTTTTCTTCTCAGCTCCCATTGAAAAAACTACATTTTGTCAGTTAAGGTATACCGCTGAGTATGGGAGCTACAAGAAAGCAGGAAGGCAGACCCCAGCTACAGTAGTAAGTAGGTCCCCATGCAGTCTAGCAGCCAGCACGGTGTCACATTTGCAGTTGCTTTCCTGTGGGAGCTATCTTCAATACCACAATTTTTCTTCTCAGCTCCCATTGAAAAAACTACATTTTGTCAGTTAAGGTATACCGCTGAGTATGGGAGCTACAAGAAAGCAGGAAGGCAGACCCCAGCTACAGTAGTAAGTAGGTCCCCATGCAGTCTAGCAGCCAGCACGGTGTCACATTTGCAGCTGCTTTCCTGTGGGAGCTATCTTCAATACCACACTTTTTCTGTTCAGCTCCCATTAAAAATCTACATTTTGTCTCTTCAGGTATACAACTGAGTATGGGAGCTACAAGAAAGCAGGAAGATAGATCCCAGCTACAGTAGTAAGTAGGTCCCCATGCAGTCTAGCAGCCAGCACGGTGTCACATTTACAGCTGCTTTCCTGTGGGAGCTATCTTCAATACCACACCTTTTCACTTCAGCTCCCATTGAATAAACTACATTTTGACTCTTAAGGTATACAACTAAGTATGGGAGCTACAAGAAAGCAGGAAGATAGATCCCAGCTACAGTAGTAAGTAGGTCCCCATGCAGTCTAGCAGCCAGCACGGTGTGACATTTGCAGCTGCTTTCCTGTGGGAGCTATCTTCAATACCACACTTTTTCTGTTCAGCTCTCATTGAAATAACTACATTTTGTCAGTTAAGGTATACAACTGAGTACGGGAGCTACAAGAAAGCAGGAAGGCAGACCCCAGCTACAGTAGTAAGTAGGTCCCCATGCAGTCTAGCAACCAGCACAGTGTCACATTTGCTGCTGCTTTCCTGTGGGAGCTATCTTCAATATCACACTTTTTCTGTTCAGCTCCCTTTGAAAAAACTACATTTTGTCTCTTAAGGTATACCGCTGAGTATGGGAGCTACAAGAAAGCGGGAAGGAAGACCCCAGCTACAGTAGTAAGTAGGTCCCCATTCAGTCTATCAGCCAGCACGGTGTCACATTTGCAGCTGCTTTCCTGTGGGAGCTATCTTCAATACCACACTTTTTCTGTTCAGCTCCCTTTGAAAAAACTACATTTTGTCTCTTAAGGTATACCGCTGAGTATGGGAGCTACAAGAAAGCAGGAAGGAAGACCCCAGCTACAGTAGTAAGTAGGTCCCCATTCAGTCTATCAGCCAGCACGGTGTCACATTTGCAGCTGCTTTCCTGTGGGAGCTATCTTCAATACCACACTTTTTCTGTTCAGCTCCCTTTGAAAGAATACTTTTGTCAGTTAAGGTATACCACTGAGTATGGGAGCTACAAGAAAGCAGGAAGGCAGACACCAGCTACAGTAGTAAGTAGGTCCCCATGCAGTCTAGCAGCCAGCACGGTGTCACATTTGCAGCTGCTTTCCTGTGGGAGCTATCTTCAATACCACACTTTTTCTTCTCATCTCCCTTTGAAAAAACTACATTTTGTCAGTTAAGGTATACCGCTGAGTATGGGAGCTACAAGAAAGCAGGAAGGCAGACCCCAGCTACAGTAGTAAGTAGGTCCCCATGCAGTCTATCAGCCAGCACGGTGTCACATTTGCAGCTGCTTTCCTGTGGGAGCTATCTTCAATACCACACTTTTTCTGTTCAGCTCCCATTGAAAAAACTACATTTTGTCTCTTAAGGAATACAACTGATTATGGGAGCTACAAGAAAGCAGGAAGGCAGATCCCAGCTACAGTAGTAAGTAGGTCCCCATGCAGTCTAGCAGCCAGCACGGTGTCACATTTGCAGCTGCTTTTCTGTGGGAGCTATCTTCAATACCACACTTTTTTTCTTCTCAGCTCCCATTGAAAAAACTACATTTTGTCAGTTAAGGTATACCGCTGAGTACGGGAGCTACAAGAAAGCAGGAAGGCAGACCCCAGCTACAGTAGTAAGTAGGTCCCCATGCAGTCTAGCAGCCAGCACGGTGTCACATTTGCAGCTGCTTTCCTGTGGGAGCTATCTTCAATACCAGACTTTTTCTGTTCAGCTCCCCTTGAAAGAATACATTTGTCAGTTAAGGTATACCGCTGAGTATGGGAGCTACAAGAAAACAGGAAGATAGATCCCAGCTACAGTAGTAAGTAGGTCTCCATGCAGTCTGTCAGCTAGCACGGTGTCACATTTGCAGCTGCTTCCCTGTGGGAGCTATCTTCAATACCACAGTTTTTCTCCTCAGCTCCCATTGAATGAATACATTTGTCAGTTAAGGTATACCGCTGAGTATGGGAGCTACAAGAAAGCAGGAAGGCAGACCCCAGCTGCAGTAGTAAGTAGGTCCCCATGCAGTCTAGCAGCCAGCACGGTGTCACATTTGCAGCTGCTTCCCTGTGAGAGCTATTTTCAATACCACACTTTTTCTGTTCAGCTCCCATTGAAAGAATACATTTGTCAGTTAAGGTATACCGCTGAGTATGGGAGCTACAAGAAAGCAGGAAGGCAGACCCCAGCTACAGTAGTAAGTAGGTCCCCATGCAGTCTAGCAGCCAGCACGGTGTCACATTTGCAGCTGCTTTCCTGTGGGAGCTATCTTCAATACCACACTTTTTCTGTTCAGCTCCCATTGAAAAAATACAATTGTCTCTTAAGGTATACCACTGAGTATGGGAGCTACAAGAAAGCAGGAAGGCAGACCCCAGCTACAGTAGTCAGTAGGTCCCCATGCAGTCTAGCAGCCAGCACGGTGTCACATTTGCAGCTGCTTTCCTGTGGGAGCTATCTTCAATACCACAATTTTTCTGTTCAGCTCCCATTGAAAAAACTACATTTTGTCTCTTAAGGTATACAACTGAGTATGGGAGCTACAAGAAAGCAGGAAGATAGATCCCAGCTACAGTAGTAAGTAGGTCCCCATGCAGTCTATCAGCCAGCACGGTGTCACATTTGCAGCTGCTTTCCTGTGGGAGCTATCTTCAATACCACACTTTTTCTGTTCAGCTCCATTGAAAGAATACATTTGTCAGTTAAGGTATACCGCTGAGTATGGGAGCTACAAGAAAGCAGGAAGATAGATACCAGCTACAGTAGTAAGTAGGTACCCATGCAGTCTAGAAGCCAACACGGTGTCACATTTGCAGCTGCTTTCCTGTGGGAGCTATCTTCAATACCACACTTTTTCTCCTCAGTTCCCATTTAAAGAATACATTTGTCGGTTAACGTATACCGCTGAGTATGGGAGCTTCAAGAAAGCAGAAAGAGAGATCCAAGCTACAGTAGTAAGTAGGCCCCATGCAGTCTAGCAGCCAGCACGGTGTCACATTTGCAGCTGCTTTCCTGTGGGAGCTATCTTCAATACCACACTTTATCAGCTCCCATTGAAAAAACTACATTTTGTCTCTTAAGGAATACAACTGATTATGGGAGCTACAAGAAAGCAGGAAGATAGCTCCCAGCTACAGTAGTAAGTAGGTCCCCATGCAGTCTATCAGCCAGCACGGTGTCACATTTGCAGCTGCTTTCCTGTGGGAGCTATCTTCAATACCACACTTTTTCTTCTCAGCTCCCATTGAAAAAACTACATTTTGTCTCTTAAGGTATACAACTGAGTATGGGAGCTACAAGAAAGCAGGAAGATAGATCCCAGCTACAGTAGTAAGTAGGTCCCCATGCAGTCTAGCAGCCAGCACGGTGTCACATTTGCAGCTGCTTTCCTGTGGGAGCTATCTTCAATACCACACTTTTTCTGTTCAGCTCCATTGAAAGAATACATTTGTCAGTTAAGGTATAGCGCTGAGTATGGGAGCTACAAGAAAGCAGGAAGATAGATCCCAGCTACAGTAGTAAGTAGGTCCCCATGCAGTCTAGCAGCCAGCACGGTGTCACATTTGCAGCTGCTTTCCTGTGGGAGCTATCTTCAATACCACACTTTTTCTGTTCAGCTCCATTGAAAGAATACATTTGTCAGTTAAGGTATACCGCTGAGTATGGGAGCTACAAGAAAGCAGGAAGGCAGACCCCAGCTACAGTAGTAAGTAGGTACCCATGCAGTCTAGCAGCCAGCACGGTGTCACATTTGCAGCTGCTTTCCTGTGGGAGCTATCTTCAATACCACACTTTATCAGCTCCCATTGAAAAAACTACATTTTGTCTCTTAAGGAATACAACTGATTATGGGAGCTACAAGAAAGCAGGAAGATAGATCCCAGCTACAGTAGTAAGTAGGTCCCCATGCAGTCTATCAGCCAGCACGGTGTCACGTTTGCAGCTGCTTTCCTGTGGGAGCTATCTTCAATACCACACTTTTTCTTCTCAGCTGCCATTGAAAGAATACATTTGTCAGTTAAGGTATACCACTGAGTATGGGAGCTACAAGAAAGCAGGAAGATAGCTCCCAGCTACAGTAGTAAGTAGGTCCCCATGCAGTCTATCAGCCAGCACAGTGTCACATTTGCAGCTGCTTTCCTGTGGGAGCTATCTTCAATACCACACTTTTTCTTCTCAGCTCCCATTGAAAAAACTACATTTTGTCTCTTAAGGTATACAACTGAGTATGGGAGCTACAAGAAAGCAGGAAGATAGATCCCAGCTACAGTAGTAAGTAGGTCCCCATGCAGTCTAGCAGCCAGCACGGTGTCACATTTGCAGCTGCTTTCCTGTGGGAGCTATCTTCAATACCACACTTTTTCTGTTCAGCTCCCATTGAAGAAATACATTTGTCTCTTAAGGTATACCACTGAGTACGGGATCTACAAGAAAGCAGGAAGGCAGATCCCAGCTACAGTATTAAGTAGGTCCCCATGTAGTCTATCAGCCAGCACGGTGTCACATTTGCAGCTGCTTTCCTGTGGGAGCTATCTTCAATACCACACTTTTTCTGTTCAGCTCCCATTGAAAAATACATTTGTCTCTTAAGGTATACCACTGAGTACGGGATCTACAAGAAAGCAGGAAGGCAGATCCCAGCTACAGTAGTAAGTAGGTCCCCATGCAGTCTATCAGCCAGCACGGTGTCACATTTCCAGCTGCTTTCCTGTGGGAGCTATCTTCAATACCACACCTTTTCAGTTCAGCTCCCTTTGAAAAAACTACATTTTGTCTCTTAAGGTATACCGCTGAGTATGGGAGCTACAAGAAAGCGGGAAGGAAGACCCCAGCTACAGTAGTAAGTAGGTCCCCATTCAGTCTATCAGCCAGCACGGTGTCACATTTGCAGCTGCTTTCCTGTGGGAGCTATCTTCAATACCACACTTTTTCTGTTCAGGTCCCTTTGAAAAAACTACATTTTGTCTCTTAAGGTATACCGCTGAGTATGGGAGCTACAAGAAAGCAGGAAGGCAGACCCCAGCTACAGTAGTAAGTAGGTCCCCATGCAGTCTAGCAGCCAGCACGGTGTCACATTTGCAGCTGCTTTCCTGTGGGAGCTATCTTCAATACCACACTTTTTCTTCTCATCTCCCTTTGAAAAAACTACATTTTGTCAGTTAAGGTATACCACTGAGTATGGGAGCTACAAGAAAGCAGGAAGGCAGACCCCAGCTACAGTAGTAAGTAGGTCCCCATGCAGTCTAGCAGCCAGCACGGTGTCACATTTGCAGCTGCTTTCCTGTGGGAGCTATCTTCAATACCACACTTTTTCTGTTCAGCTCCCATTGAAAGAATACATTTGTCAGTTAAGGTATACCGCTGAGTATGGGAGCTACAAGAAAGCAGGAAGGCAGACACCAGCTACAGTAGTAAGTAGGTCCCCATGCACTCTATCTGCCAGCACGGTGTCACATTTGCAGCTGCTTTCCTGTAGGAGCTATCTTCAATACCACACTTTTTCTGTTCAGCTCCCATTGAAAAAACTACATTTTGTCTCTTAAGGTATACCGCTGAGTATGGGAGCTACAAGACAGCAGGAAGGCAGACCCCAGCTACAGTAGTAAGTAGGTCCCCATGCAGTCTAGCAGCCAGCACGGTGTCACATTTGCAGCTGCTTTCCTGTGGGAGCTATCTTCAATACCACACTTTTTCTGTTCAGCTCCCATTGAAAAAATACATTTGTCTCTTAAGGTATACCACTGAGTACGGGAGCTACAAGAAAGCAGGAAGGAAGACCCCAGCTACAGTAGTAAGTAGGTCCCCATGCAGTCTAGCAGCCAGCACGGTGTCACATTTGCAGCTGCTTTCCTGTGGGAGCTATCTTCAATACCACACTTTTTCTGCTCAGCTCCCATTGAAAGAATACTTTTGTTAGTTAAGGTATACCACTGAGTATGGGAGCTACAAGAAAGCAGGAAGGCAGACACCAGCTCCAGTAGTAAGTAGGTCCCCATGCAGTCTAGCAGCCAGCACGGTGTCACATTTGCAGCTGCTTTCCTGTGGGAGCTATCTTCAATACCACACTTTTTCTTCTCAGCTCCCATTGAAAAAACTACATTTTGTCAGTTAAGGTATACCGCTGAGTATGGGAGCTACAAGAAAGCAGGAAGGCAGACCCCAGCTACAGTAGTAAGTAGGTCCCCATGCAGTCTAGCAGCCAGCACGGTGTCACATTTGCAGCTGCTTTCCTGTGGGAGCTATCTTCAATACCACACTTTTTCTGTTCAGCTCCCATTAAAAATCTACATTTTGTCTCTTAAGGTATACAACTGAGTATGGGAGCTACAAGAAAGCAGGAAGATAGATCCCAGCTACAGTAGTAAGTAGGTCCCCATGTAGTCTAGCAGCCAGCACGGTGTCACATTTGCAGCTGCTTTCCTGTGGGAGCTATCTTCAATACCACACCTTTTCTGTTCAGCTCCCATTGAAAAAATACATTTGTCTCTTAAGGTATACCACTGAGTACGGGAGCTACAAGAAAGCAGGAAGGCAGACCCCAGCTACAGTAGTAAGTAGGTCCCCATGCAGTCTATCAGCCAGCACGGTGTTACATTTGCAGCTGCTTTCCTGTGGGAGCTATCTTCAATATCACACGTTTTCTGTTCAGCTCCCATTGAAAAAACTACATTTTGTCTCTTAAGGTATACAACTGAGTATGGGAGCTACAAGAAAGCAGGAAGATAGATCCCAGCTACAGTAGTAAGTAGGTCCCCATGCAGTCTATCAGCCAGCACGGTGTCACATTTGCAGCTGCTTTCCTGTGGGAGCTATCTTCAATACCACACTTTTTCTGTTCAGCTCCCATTGAAAAAACTACATTTTGTCAGTTAAGGTATACCGCTGAGTATGGGAGCTACAAGAAAGCAGGAAGGCAGACCCCAGCTACAGTAGTAAGTAGGTCCCCATGCAGTCTAGCAGCCAGCACGGTGTCACATTTGCAGCTGCTTTCCTGTGGGAGCTATCTTCAATACCACAATTTTTCTTCTCAGCTCCCATTGAAAAAACTACATTTTGTCAGTTAAGGTATACCGCTGAGTATGGGAGCTACAAGAAAGCAGGAAGGCAGACCCCAGCTACAGTAGTAAGTAGGTCCCCATGCAGTCTAGCAGCCAGCACGGTGTCACATTTGCAGCTGCTTTCCTGTGGGAGCTATCTTCAATACCACACCTTTTCACTTCAGCTCCCATTGAATAAACTACATTTTGACTCTTAAGGTATACAACTAAGTATGGGAGCTACAAGAAAGCAGGAAGATAGATCCCAGCTACAGTAGTAAGTAGGTCCCCATGCAGTCTAGCAGCCAGCACGGTGTGACATTTGCAGCTGCTTTCCTGTGGGAGCTATCTTCAATACCACACTTTTTCTGTTCAGCTCCCATTGAATAAACTACATTTTGACTCTTAAGGTATACCACTGAGTACGGGAGCTACAAGAAAGCAGGAAGCCAGACACCAGCTACAGTAGTAAGTAGGTCCCCATGCAGTCTAGCAGCCAGCACGGTGTCACATTTGCAGCTGCTTTCCTGTGGGAGCTATCTTCAATACCACACTTTTTCTGTTCAGCTCCCATTGAAAAAACTACATTTTGTCTCTTAAGGTATACCGCTGAGTATAGGAGCTACAAGAAAGCAGGAAGGAAGACCCCAGCTACAGTAGTAAGTAGGTCCCCATGCAGTCTATCAGCCAGCACGGTGTCACATTTGCAGCTGCTTTCCTGTGGGAGCTATCTTCAATACCACACTTTTTCTTCTCATCTCCCATTGAAATAACTACATTTTGTCAGTTAAGGTATACAACTGAGTACGGGAGCTACAAGAAAGCAGGAAGGCAGACCCCAGCTACAGTAGTAAGTAGGTCCCCATGCAGTCTAGCAACCAGCACAGTGTCACATTTGCTGCTGCTTTCCTGTGGGAGCTATCTTCAATATCACACTTTTTCTGTTCAGCTCCCTTTGAAAAAACTACATTTTGTCTCTTAAGGTATACCGCTGAGTATGGGAGCTACAAGAAAGCAGGAAGGAAGACCCCAGCTACAGTAGTAAGTAGGTCCCCATTCAGTCTATCAGCCAGCACGGTGTCACATTTGCAGCTGCTTTCCTGTGGGAGCTATCTTCAATACCACACTTTTTCTGTTCAGCTCCCTTTGAAAGAATACTTTTTTCAGTTAAGGTATACCACTGAGTATGGGAGCTACAAGAAAGCAGGAAGGCAGACACCAGCTACAGTAGTAAGTAGGTCCCCATGCAGTCTAGCAGCCAGCACGGTGTCACATTTGCAGCTGCTTTCCTGTGGGAGCTATCTTCAATACCAGACTTTTTCTGTTCAGCTCCCCTTGAAAGAATACATTTGTCAGTTAAGGTATACCGCTGAGTATGGGAGCTACAAGAAAACAGGAAGATAGATCCCAGCTACAGTAGTAAGTAGGTCTCCATGCAGTCTGTCAGCTAGCACGGTGTCACATTTGCAGCTGCTTCCCTGTGGGAGCTATCTTCAATACCACAGTTTTTCTCCTCAGCTCCCATTGAATGAATACATTTGTCAGTTAAGGTATACCGCTGAGTATGGGAGCTACAAGAAAGCAGGAAGGCAGACCCCAGCTGCAGTAGTAAGTAGGTCCCCATGCAGTCTAGCAGCCAGCACGGTGTCACATTTGCAGCTGCTTCCCTGTGAGAGCTATTTTCAATACCACACTTTTTCTGTTCAGCTCCCATTGAAAGAATACATTTGTCAGTTAAGGTATACCGCTGAGTATGGGAGCTACAATAAAGCAGGAAGGCAGACCCCAGCTACAGTAGTAAGTAGGTCCCCATGCAGTCTATCAGTCAGCACGGTGTCACATTTGCAGCTGCTTTCCTGTGGGAGCTATCTTCAATACCACACTTTTTCTGTTCAGCTCCCATTGAAAGAATACATTTGTCAGTTAAGGTATACCACTGAGTATGGGAGCTACAAGAAAGCAGGAAGGCAGACCCCAGCTACAGTAGTCAGTAGGTCCCCATGCAGTCTAGCAGCCAGCACGGTGTCACATTTGTAGCTGCTTTCCTGTGGGAGCTATCTTCAATACCACAATTTTTCTGTTCAGCTCCCATTGAAAAAACTACATTTTGTCTCTTAAGGTATACAACTGAGTATGGGAGCTACAAGAAAGCAGGAAGATAGATCCCAGCTACAGTAGTAAGTAGGTCCCCATGCAGTCTATCAGCCAGCACGGTGTCACATTTGCAGCTGCTTTCCTGTGGGAGCTATCTTCAATACCACACTTTTTCTGTTCAGCTCCCATTGAAAGAATACATTTGTCAGTTAAGGTATACCGCTGAGTATGGGAGCTACAAGAAAGCAGGAAGATAGATACCAGCTACAGTAGTAAGTAGGTACCCATGCAGTCTAGAAGCCAACACGGTGTCACATTTGCAGCTGCTTTCCTGTGGGAGCTATCTTCAATACCACACTTTTTCTCCTCAATTCCCATTTAAAGAATACATTTGTCGGTTAACGTATACCGCTGAGTATGGGAGCTTCAAGAAAGCAGAAAGAGAGATCCAAGCTACAGTAGTAAGTAGGCCCCATGCAGTCTAGCAGCCAGCACGGTGTCACATTTGCAGCTGCTTTCCTGTGGGAGCTATCTTCAATACCACACTTTATCAGCTCCCATTGAAAAAACTACATTTTGTCTCTTAAGGAATACAACTGATTATGGGAGCTACAAGAAAGCAGGAAGATAGATCCCAGCTACAGTAGTAAGTAGGTCCCCATGCAGTCTAGCAGCCAGCACGGTGTCACGTTTGCAGCTGCTTTCCTGTGGGAGCTATCTTCAATACCACACTTTTTCTGTTCAGCTCCCATTGAAAGAATACATTTGTCAGTTAAGGTATGCCACTGAGTATGGGAGCTACAAGAAAGCAGGAAGATAGCTCCCAGCTACAGTAGTAAGTAGGTCCCCATGCAGTCTATCAGCCAGCACGGTGTCACATTTGCAGCTGCTTTCCTGTGGGAGCTATCTTCAATACCACACTTTTTCTTCTCAGCTCCCATTGAAAAAACTACATTTTGTCTCTTAAGGTATACAACTGAGTATGGGAGCTACAAGAAAGCAGGAAGATAGATCCCAGCTACAGTAGTAAGTAGGTCCCCATGCAGTCTAGCAGCCAGCACGGTGTCACATTTGCAGCTGCTTTCCTGTGGGAGCTATCTTCAATACCACACTTTTTCTGTTCAGCTCCATTGAAAGAATACATTTGTCAGTTAAGGTATACCGCTGAGTATGGGAGCTACAAGAAAGCAGGAAGATAGATCCCAGCTACAGTAGTAAGTAGGTCCCCATGCAGTCTAGCAGCCAGCACGGTGTCACATTTGCAGCTGCTTTCCTGTGGGAGCTATCTTCAATACCACACTTTTTCTGTTCAGCTCCATTGAAAGAATACATTTGTCAGTTAAGGTATACCGCTGAGTATGGGAGCTACAAGAAAGCAGGAAGGCAGACCCCAGCTACAGTAGTAAGTAGGTACCCATGCAGTCTAGCAGCCAGCACGGTGTCACATTTGCAGCTGCTTTCCTGTGGGAGCTATCTTCAATACCACACTTTATCAGCTCCCATTGAAAAAACTACATTTTGTCTCTTAAGGAATACAACTGATTATGGGAGCTACAAGAAAGCAGGAAGATAGATCCCAGCTACAGTAGTAAGTAGGTCCCCATGCAGTCTATCAGCCAGCATGGTGTCACGTTTGCAGCTGCTTTCCTGTGGGAGCTATCTTCAATACCACACTTTTTCTGTTCAGCTCCCATTGAAAGAATACATTTGTCAGTTAAGGTATACCACTGAGTATGGGAGCTACAAGAAAGCAGGAAGATAGCTCCCAGCTACAGTAGTAAGTAGGTCCCCATGCAGTCTATCAGCCAGCACAGTGTCACATTTGCAGCTGCTTTCCTGTGGGAGCTATCTTCAATACCACACTTTTTCTGTTCAGCTCCCATTGAAAGAATACATTTGTCAGTTAAGGTATACCGCTGAGTATGGGAGCTACAAGAAAGCAGGAAGGCAGACCCCAGCTACAGTAGTAAGTAGGTCCCCATGCAGTCTATCAGCCAGCACGGTGTCACATTTGCAGCTGCTTTCCTGTGGGAGCTATCTTCAATACCACACTTTCTCTGTTCAGCTCCATTGAAAGAATACATTTGTCAGTTAAGGTATACCGCTGAGTATGGGAGCTACAAGAAAGCAGGAAGATAGATCCCAGCTACAGTAGTAAGTAGGTCCCCATGCAGTCTAGCAGCCAGCACTGTGTCACATTTGCAGCTGCTTTCCTGTGGGAGCTATCTTCAATACCACACTTTTTCTGTTCAGCTCCATTGAAAGAATACATTTGTCAGTTAAGGTATACCGCTGAGTATGGCAGCTACAAGAAAGCTGGAAGGCAGACCCCAGCTACAGTAGTCAGTAGGTCCCCATGCAGTCTAGCAGCCAGCACGGTGTCACATTTGCAGCTGCTTTCCTGTGGGAGCTATCTTCAATACCACACTTTTTCTGTTCAGCTCCCATTGAAAAAACTACATTTTGTCTCTTAAGGTACACAACTGGGTATGGGAGCTACAAGAAAGCAGGAAGATAGATCCCAGCTACAGTAGTAAGTAGGTCCCCATGCAGTCTAGCAGCCAGCACGGTGTCACATTTGCAGCTGCTTTCCTGTGGGAGCTATCTTCAATACCACACTTTTTCTGTTCAGCTCCATTGAAAGAATACATTTGTCAGTTAAGGTATACCGCTGAGTATGGGAGCTACACGAAAGCAGGAAGATAGATACCAGCTACAGTAGTAAGTAGGTACCCATGCAGTCTAGAAGCCAACACGGTGTCACATTTGCAGCTGCTTTCCTGTGGGAGCTATCTTCAATACCACACTTTTTCTCCTCAGTTCCCATTTAAAGAATACATTTGTCGGTTAACGTATACCGCTGAGTATGGGAGCTTCAAGAAAGCAGAAAGAGAGATCCAAGCTACAGTAGTAAGTAGACCCCATGCAGTCTAGCAGCCAGCACGGTGTCACATTTGCAGCTGCTTTCCTGTGGGAGCTATCTTCAATACCACACTTTTTCTGTTCAGCTCCCATTGAAAGAATACATTTGTCAGTTAAGGTATACCACTGAGTATGGCAGCTACAAGAAAGCAGGAAGGCAGACCCCAGCTACAGTAGTCAGTAGGTCTCCATGCAGTCTATCAGCCAGCACGGTGTCACATTTGCAGCTGCTTTCCTGTGGGAGCTATCTTCAATACCACACTTTTTCTGTTCAGCTCCCATTGAAAAAACTACATTTTGTCTCTTAAGGTATACAACTGAGTATGGGAGCTACAAGAAAGCAGGAAGATAGATCCCAGCTACAGTAGTAAGTAGGTCCCCATGCAGTCTAGCAGCCAGCACGGTGTCACATTTGCAGCTGCTTTCCTGTGGGAACTATCTTCAATACCACACTTTTTCTGTTCAGCTCCCATTGAAAGAATACATTTGTCAGTTAAGGTATACCACTGAGTATGGGAGCTACAAGAAAGCAGGAAGATAGATCCCAGCTACAGTAGTAAGTAGGTCCCCATGCAGTCTATCAGCCAGCACGGTGTCACATTTGCAGCTGCTTTCCTGTGGGAGCTTTCTTCAATACCACACTTTTTCTGTTCAGCTCCCATTGAAAGAATACATTTGTCAGTTAAGGTATACCACTGAGTATGGCAGCTACAAGAAAGCAGGAAGGCAGACCCCAGCTACAGTAGTCAGTAGGTCCCCATGCAGTCTAGCAGCCAGCACGGTGTCACATTTGCAGCTGCTTTCCTGTGGGAGCTATCTTCAATACCACACTTTTTCTGTTCAGCTCCCATTGAAAGAATACATTTGTCAGTTAAGGTATACCGCTGAGTATGGGAGCTACAAGAAAGCAGGAAGGCAGACCCCAGCTACAGTAGTAAGTAGGTCCCCATGCAGTCTAGCAGCCAGCACGGTGTCACATTTGCAGCTGCTTTCCTGTGGGAGCTATCTTCAATACCACACTTTTTCTTCTCAGCTCCCATTGAAAAAACTACATTTTGTCTCTTAAGGTATACAACTGAGTATGGGAGCTACAAGAAAGCAGGAAGATAGATCCCAGCTACAGTAGTAAGTAGGTCCTCATGCAGTCTATCAGCCAGCACGGTGTCACATTTGTAGCTGCTTTCCTGTGGGAGCTATCTTCAATACCACACTTTTTCTGTTCAGCTCCCATTGAAAGAATACATTTGTCAGTTAAGGTATACCGCTGAGTATGGGAGCTACAAGAAAGCAGGAAGATAGATCCCAGCTACAGTAGTAAGTAGGTCCCCATGCAGTCTAGCAGCCAGCACGGTGTCACATTTGCAGCTGCTTTCCTGTGGGAGCTATCTTCAATACCACACTTTTTCTGTTAAGCTCCATTAAAAGAATACATTTGTCAGTTAAGGTATACCGCTGAGTATGGGAGCTACAAGAAAGCAGGAAGGCAGACCCCAGCTACAGTAGTAAGTAGGTCCCCATGCAGTCTGGCAGCCAGCACGGTGTCACATTTGCAGCTGCTTTCCTGTGGGAGCTATCTTCAATACCACACTTTTTCTGTTCAGCTCCCATTGAAAGAATACATTTGTCAGTTAAGGTATACCACTGAGTATGGCAGCTACAAGAAAGCAGGAAGGCAGACCCCAGCTACAGTAGTCAGTAGGTCCCCATGCAGTCTATCAGCCAGCACGGTGTCACATTTGCAGCTGCTTTCCTGTGGGAGCTTTCTTCAATACCACACTTTTTCTGTTCAGCTCCCATTGAAAGAATACATTTGTCAGTTAAGGTATACCACTGAGTATGGCAGCTACAAGAAAGCAGGAAGGCAGACCCCAGCTACAGTAGTCAGTAGGTCCCCATGCAGTCTAGCAGCCAGCACGGTGTCACATTTGCAGCTGCTTTCCTGTGGGAGCTATCTTCAATACCACACTTTTTCTGTTCAGCTCCATTGAAAGAATACATTTGTCAGTTAAGGTATACCGCTGAGTATGGGAGCTACAAGAAAGCAGGAAGGCAGACCCCAGCTACAATAGTAAGTAGGTCCCCATGCAGTCTATCAGCCAGCACGGTGTCACATTTGCAGCTGCTTTCCTGTGGGAGCTATCTTCAATACCACACTTTTTCTGTTCAGCTCCCATTGAAAGAATACATTTGTCAGTTCAGGTATACCGCTGAGTATGGGAGCTACAAGAAAGCAGGAAGATAGATCCCAGCTACAGTAGTAAGTAGGTCCCCATGCAGTCTAGCAGCCAGCACGGTGTCACATTTGCAGCTGCTTTCCTGTGGGAGCTATCTTCAATACCACACTTTTTCTGTTCAGCTCCCATTGAAAGAATACATTTGTCAGTTAAGGTATACCACTGAGTATGGGAGCTACAAGAAAGCAGGAAGATAGATCCCAGCTACAGTAGTAAGTAGGTCCCCATGCAGTCTATAGCCAGCACGGTGTCACATTTGCAGCTGCTTTCCTGTGGGAGCTTTCTTCAATACCACACTTTTTCTGTTCAGCTCCCATTGAAAGAATACATTTGTCAGTTAAGGTATACCACTGAGTATGGCAGCTACAAGAAAGCAGGAAGGCAGACCCCAGCTACAGTAGTCAGTAGGTCCCCATGCAGTCTAGCAGCCAGCACGGTGTCACATTTGCAGCTGCTTTCCTGTGGGAGCTATCTTCAATACCACACTTTTTCTGTTCAGCTCCCATTGAAAGAATACATTTGTCAGTTAAGGTATACCGCTGAGTATGGGAGCTACAAGAAAGCAGGAAGGCAGACCCCAGCTACAGTAGTAAGTAGGTCCCCATGCAGTCTAGCAGCCAGCACGGTGCCACATTTGCAGCTGCTTTCCTGTGGGAGCTATCTTCAATACCACACTTTTTCTGTTCAGCTCCCATTGAAAAAACTACATTTTGTCTCTTAAGGTATACAACTGAGTATGGGAGCTACAAGAAAGCAGGAAGATAGATCCCAGCTACAGTAGTAAGTAGGTCCCCATGCAGTCTAGCAGCCAGCACGGTGTCACATTTGCAGCTGCTTTCCTGTGGGAGCTATCTTCAATACCACACTTTTTCTTCTCAGCTCCCATTGAAAAAACTACATTTTGTCTCTTAAGGTATACAACTGAGTATGGGAGCTACAAGAAAGCAGGAAGATAGATCCCAGCTACAGTAGTAAGTAGGTCCTCATGCAGTCTATCAGCCAGCACGGTGTCACATTTGTAGCTGCTTTCCTGTGGGAGCTATCTTCAATACCACACTTTTTCTGTTCAGCTCCCATTGAAAGAATACATTTGTCAGTTAAGGTATACCACTGAGTATGGGAGCTACAAGAAAGCAGGAAGATAGCTCTCAGCTACAGTAGTAAGTAGGTCCCCATGCAGTCTAGCAGCCAGCACGGTGTCACATTTGCAGCTGCTTTCCTGTGGGAGCTATCTTCAATACCACACTTTTTCTGTTCAGCTCCCATTGAAGGAATACATCTGTCAGTTAAGGTATACCACTGAGTATGGGAGCTACAAGAAAGCAGGAAGATAGATCCCAGCTACAGTAGTAAGTAGGTCCCCATGCAGTCTAGCAGCCAGCACGGTGTCACATTTGCAGCTGCTTTCCTGTGGGAGCTATCTTCAATACCACACTTTTTCTGTTCAGCTCCCATTGAAAGAATACATTTGTCAGTTAAGGTATACCGCTGAGTATGGGAGCTACAAAAAAGCAAGAAGATAGATCCCAGCTACAGTAGTAAGTAGGTCCCCATGCAGTCTGGCAGCCAGCACGGTGTCACATTTACAGCTGCTTTCCTGTGGGAGCTATCTTCAATACCACACTTTTTCTGTTCAGCTCCCATTGAAAGAATACATTTGTCAGTTAAGGTATACCGCTGAGTGTGGGAGCTACAAGAAAGCAGGAAGGCAGACCCCAGCTACAGTACTAAGTAGGTCCCCATGCAGTCTAGCAGCCAGCACGGTGTCACATTTGCAGCTGCTTTCCTGTTGGAGCTATCTTCAATACCACACTTTTTCTGTTCAGCTCCCATTGAAAGAATACATTTGTCAGTTAAGGTATACCGCTGAGTATGGGAGCTACAAGAAAGCAGGAAGATAGATCCCAGCTACAGTAGTAAGTAGGTCCCCATGCAGTCTAGCAGCCAGCACGGTGCCACATTTGCAGCTGCTTTCCTGTGGGAGCTATCTTCAATACCACACTTTTTCTGTTCAGCTCCCATTGAAAGAATACATTTGTCAGTTAAGGTATACCGCTGAGTATGGGAGCTACAAGAAAGCGGAAGATAGATCCCAGCTACAGTAGTAAGTAGGTCCCCATGCAGTCTAGCAGCCAGCACGGTGTCACATTTGCAGCTGCTTTCCTGTGGGAGCTATCTTCAATACCACACTTTTTCTGTTCAGCTCCCATTGAAAAAACTACATTTTGTCTCTTAAGGTATACAACTGAGTATGGGAGCTACAAGAAAGCAGGAAGATAGATCCCAGCTACAGTAGTAAGTAGGTCCCCATGCAGTCTAGCAGCCAGCACGGTGTCACATTTGCAGCTGCTTTCCTGTGGGAGCTATCTTCAATACCACACTTTTTCTGTTCAGCTCCCATTGAAAGAATACATTTGTCAGTTAAGGTATACCACTGAGTATGGGAGCTACAAGAAAGCAGGAAGATAGATCCCAGCTACAGTAGTAAGTAGGTCCCCATGCAGTCTATCAGCCAGCACGGTGTCACATTTGCAGCTGCTTTCCTGTGGGAGCTTTCTTCAATACCACACTTTTTCTGTTCAGCTGCCATTGAAAGAATACATTTGTCAGTTAAGGTATACCACTGAGTATGGCAGCTACAAGAAAGCAGGAAGGCAGACCCCAGCTACAGTAGTCAGTAGGTCCCCATGCAGTCTATCAGCCAGCACGGTGTCACATTTGCAGCTGCTTTCCTGTGGGAGCTATCTTCAATACCACACTTTTTCTGTTCAGCTCCCATTGAAAAAACTACATTTTGTCTCTTAAGGTATACAACTGAGTATGGGAGCTAGAAGAAAGCAGGAAGATAGATCCCAGCTACAGTAGTAAGTAGGTCCCCATGCAGTCTAGCAGCCAGCACGGTGTCACATTTGCAGCTGCTTTCCTGTGGGAGCTATCTTCAATACCACACTTTTTCTGTTCAGCTCCCATTGAAAGAATACATTTGTCAGTTAAGGTATACCACTGAGTATGGGAGCTACAAGAAAGCAGGAAGATAGATCCCAGCTACAGTAGTAAGTAGGTCCCCATGCAGTCTATCAGCCAGCACGGTGTCACATTTGCAGCTGCTTTCCTGTGGGAGCTATCTTCAATACCACACTTTTTCTGTTCAGCTCCCATTGAAAGAATACATTTGTCAGTTAAGGTATACCACTGAGTATGGCAGCTACAAGAAAGCAGGAAGGCAGACCCCAGCTACAGAAGTCAGTAGGTCCCCATGCAGTCTAGCAGCCAGCACGGTGTCACATTTGCAGCTGCTTTCCTGTGGGAGCTATCTTCAATACCACACTTTTTCTGTTCAGCTCCCATTGAAAAAACTACATTTTGTCTCTTAAGGTATACAACTGAGTATGGGAGCTACAAGAAAGCAGGAAGATAGCTCCCAGCTACAGTAGTAAGTAGGTCCCCATGCAGTCTAGCAGCCAGCACGGTGTCACATTTGCAGCTGCTTTCCTGTGGGAGCTATCTTCAATACCACACTTTTTCTGTTCAGCTCCCATTGAAAGAATACATTTGTCAGTTAAGGTATACCACTGAGTATGGGAGCTACAAGAAAGCAGGAAGATAGCTCCCAGCTACAGTAGTAAGTAGGTCCCCATGCAGTCTATCAGCCAGCACGGTGTCACATTTGCAGCTGCTTTCCTGTGGGAGCTATCTTCAATACCACACTTTTTCTGTTCAGCTCCCATTGAAAAAACTACATTTTGTCTCTTAAGGTATACAACTGAGTATGGGAGCTACAAGAAAGCAGGAAGATAGATCCCAGCTACAGTAGTAAGTAGGTCCTCATGCAGTCTATCAGCCAGCACGGTGTCACATTTGTAGCTGCTTTCCTGTGGGAGCTATCTTCAATACCACACTTTTTCTCTTCAGCTCCCATTGAAAGAATACATTTGTCAGTTAAGGTATACCACTGAGTATGGGAGCTACAAGAAAGCAGGAAGATAGATCCCAGCTACAGTAGTAAGTAGGTCCCCATGCAGTCTAGCAGCCAGCACGGTGTCACATTTGCAGCTGCTTTCCTGTGGGAGCTATCTTCAATACCACACTTTTTCTGTTCAGCTCCATTGAAAGAATACATTTGTCAGTTAAGGTATACCGCTGAGTATGGGAGCTACAAGAAAGCAGGAAGGCAGACCCCAGCTACAGTAGTAAGTAGGTCCCCATGCAGTCTGGCAGCCAGCACGGTGTCACATTTGCAGCTGCTTTCCTGTGGGAGCTATCTTCAATACCACACTTTTTCTGTTCAGCTCCCATTGAAAGAATACATTTGTCAGTTAAGGTATACCACTGAGTATGGGAGCTACAAGAAAGCAGGAAGGCAGACCCCAGCTGCAGTAGTCAGTAGGTCCCCATGCAGTGTATCAGCCAGCACGGTGTCACATTTGCAGCTGCTTTCCTGTGGGAGCTATCTTCAATACCACACTTTTTCTGTTCAGCTCCCATTGAAAAAACTACATTTTGTCTCTTAAGGTATACAACTGAGTATGGGAGCTAGAAGAAAGCAGGAAGATAGATCCCAGCTACAGTAGTAAGTAGGTCCCCATGCAGTCTATCAGCCAGCACGGTGTCACATTTGCAGCTGCTTTCCTGTGGGAGCTATCTTCAATACCACACTTTTTCTGTTCAGCTCCCATTGAAAAAACTACATTTTGTCTCTTAAGGTATACAACTGAGTATGGGAGCTAGAAGAAAGCAGGAAGATAGATCCCAGCTACAGTAGTAAGTAGGTCCCCATGCAGTCTAGCAGCCAGCACGGTGTCACATTTGCAGCTGCTTTCCTGTGGGAGCTATCTTCAATACCACACTTTTTCTGTTCAGCTCCCTTTGAAAAAACTACATTTTGTCTCTTAAGGTATACAACTGAGTATGGGAGCTACAAGAAAGCAGGAAGATAGATCCGAGCTACAGTAGTAAGTAGGTCCCCATGCAGTCTATCAGCCAGCACGGTGTCACATTTGCAGCTGCTTTCCTGTGGGAGCTATCTTCAATACCACACTTTTTCTGTTCAGCTCCCATTGAAAGAATACATTTGTCAGTTAAGGTATACTGCTGAGTATGTGAGCTACAAGAAAGCAGGAAGATAGATCCCAGCTACAGTAGTAAGTAGGTCCCCATGCAGTCTATCAGCCAGCACGGTGTCACATTTGCAGCTGCTTTCCTGTGGGAGCTATCTTCAATACCACACTTTTTCTGTTCAGCTCCCATTGAAAAAACTACATTTTGTCTCTTAAGGTATACAACTGAGTATGGGAGCTACAAGAAAGCAGGAAGATAGATCCCAGCTACAGTAGTAAGTAGGTCCCCATGCAGTCTATCAGCCAGCACAGTGTCACATTTGCAGCTGCTTTCCTGTGGGAGCTATCTTCAATACTACACGTTTTCTGTTCAGCTCCCATTGAAAGAATACATTTGTCAGTTAAGGTATACCGCTGAGTATGGGAGCTACAAGAAAGCAGGAAGATAGATCCCAGCTACAGTAGTAAGTAGGTCCCCATGCAGTCTAGCAGCCAGCACGGTGTCACATTTGCAGCTGCTTTCCTGTGGGAGCTATCTTCAATACCACACTTTTTCTGTTCAGCTCCATTGAAAGAATACATTTGTCAGTTAAGGTATACCGCTGAGTATGGGAGCTACAAGAAAGCAGGAAGGCAGACCCCAGCTACAGTAGTAACTAGGTTCCCATGCAGTCTGGCAGCCAGCACGGTGTCACATTTGCAGCTGCTTTCCTGTGGGAGCTATCTTCAATACCACACTTTTTCTGTTCAGCTCCCATTGAAAGAATACATTTGTCAGTTAAGGTATACCACTGAGTATGGCAGCTACAAGAAAGCAGGAAGGCAGACCCCAGCTACAGTAGTCAGTAGGTCCCCATGCAGTCTATCAGCCAGCACGGTGTCACATTTGCAGCTGCTTTCCTGTGGGAGCTATCTTCAATACCACACTTTTTCTGTTCAGCTCCCATTGAAAAAACTACATTTTGTCTCTTAAGGTATACAACTGAGTATGGGAGCTACAAGAAAGCACGAAGATAGATCCCAGCTACAGTAGTAAGTAGGTCCCCATGCAGTCTAGCAGCCAGCACGGTGTCACGTTTGCAGCTGCTTTCCTGTGGGAGCTATCTTCAATACCACACTTTTTCTCCTCAGCTCCCATTGAAAGAATACATTTGTCAGTTAAGGTATACCACTGAGTATGGGAGCTAGAAGAAAGCAGGAAGATAGATCCCAGCTACAGTAGTAAGTAGGTCCCCATGCAGTCTATCAGCCAGCACGGAGTCACATTTGCAGCTGCTTTCGTGTGGGAGCTATCTTCAATAACACACTTTTTCTGTTCAGCTCCCATTGAAAGAATACATTTGTCAGTTAAGGTATACCGCTGAGTGTGGGAGCTACAAGAAAGCAGGAAGGCAGACCCCAGCTACAGTAGCCAGTAGGTCCCCATGCAGTCTATCAGCCAGCACGGTGTCACATTTGCAGCTGCTTTCCTGTGGGAGCTATCTTCAATACCACACTTTTTCTGTTCAGCTCCCATTGAAAGAATACATTTGTCAGTTTAGGTATACCGCTGAGTATGGGAGCTACAAGAAAGCAGGAAGATAGATCCCAGCTACAGTAGTAAGTAGGTCCCCATGCAGTCTATCAGCCAGCACGGTGTCACATTTGCAGCTGCTTTCCTGTGGGAGCTATCTTCAATACCACACTTTTTCTGTTCAGCTCCCATTGAAAGAATACATTTGTCAGTTAAGGTGTACCGCTGAGTATGGGAGCTACAAGAAAGCAGGAAGATAGATCCCAGCTACAGTAGTAAGTAGGTCCCCATGCAGTCTAGCAGCCAGCACGGTGTCACATTTGCAGCTGCTTTCCTGTGGGAGTTATCTTCAATACCACACTTTTTCTGTTCAGCTCCCATTGAAAGAATACATTTGTCAGTTAAGGTATACCACTGAGTATGAGAGCTACAAGAAAGCAGGAAGGCAGACCCCAGCTACAGTAGTAAGTAGGTCCCCATGCAGTCTATCAGCCAGCACGGTGTCACATTTGCAGCTGCTTTCCTGTGGGTGCTATCTTCAATACCACACTTTTTCTGTTCAGCTCCATTGAAAGAATACATTTGTCAGTTAAGGTATACCGCTGAGTATGGGAGCTACAAGAAAGCAGGAAGATAGATCCCAGCTACAGTAGTAAGTAGGTCCCCATGCAGTCTAGCAGCCAGCACGGTGTCACATTTGCAGCTGCTTTCCTGTGGGAGCTATCTTCAATACCACACTTTTTCTGTTCAGCTCCCATTGAAAGAATACATTTGTCAGTTCAGGTATACCGCTGAGTATGGGAGCTACAAGAAAGCAGGAAGATAGATCCCAGCTACAGTAGTAAGTAGGTCCCCATGCAGTCTAGCAGCCAGCATGGTGTCACATTTGCAGCTGCTTTCCTGTGGGAGCTATCTTCAATACCACACTTTTTCTGTTCAGCTCCCATTGAAAGAATACATTTGTCAGTTAAGGTATACCGCTGAGTGTGGGAGCTACAAGAAAGCAGGAAGGCAGACCCCAGCTACAGTAGTAAGTAGGTCCCCATGCAGTCTATCAGCCAGCAAAGTGTCACATTTGCAGCTGCTTTCCTGTGGGAGCTATCTTCAATACCACAGTTATTCTGTTCAGCTCCCATTGAAAAAACTACATTTTGTCTCTTAAGTTATACAACTGAGTATGGGAGCTACAAGAAAGCAGGAAGATAGATCCCAGCTACAGTAGTAAGTAGGTCCCCATGCAGTCTATCAGCCAGGACGGTGTCACATTCGTAGCTGCATTCCTGTGGGAGCTATCTTCAATACCACACTTTTTCTGTTCAGCTCCCATTGGAAGAATACATTTGTCAGTTAAGGTATACCGCTGAGTATGGGAGCTACAAGAAAGCAGGAAGATAGATCCCAGCTACAGTAGTAAGTAGGTCTCCATGCAGTCTATCAGCTAGCACGGTGTCACATTTGCAGCTGCTTCCCTGTGAGAGCTATCTTCAATACCAGAGTTTTTCTCCTCAGCTCCCATTGAAAGAATACATTTGTCAGTTAAGGTATACCGCTGAGTATGGGAGCTACAAGAAAGCAGGAAGGCAGACCCCAGCTACAGTAGTAAGTAGGTCCCCATGCAGTCTAGCAGCCAGCACGGTGTCACATTTGCAGCTGCTTTCCTGTGGGAGCTATCTTCAATACCGCACTTTTTCTGTTCAGCTCCCATTGAAAAAACTACATTTTGTCTCTTAAGGTACACAACTGGGTATGGGAGCTACAAGAAAGCAGGAAGATAGATCCCAGCTACAGTAGTAAGTAGGTCCCCATGCAGTCTATCAGCTAGCACGGTGTCACATTTGCAGCTGCTTCCCTGTGAGAGCTATCTTCAATACCAGAGTTTTTCTCCTCAGCTCCCATTGAAAGAATACATTTGTCAGTTAAGGTATACCGCTGAGTATGGGAGCTACAAGAAAGCAGGAAGGCAGACCCCAGCTACAGTAGTAAGTAGGTCCCCATGCAGTCTAGCAGCCAGCACGGTGTCACATTTGCAGCTGCTTTCCTGTGGGAGCTATCTTCAATACCACACTTTTTCTGTTCAGCTCCCATTGAAAAAACTACATTTTGTCTCTTAAGGTACACAACTGAGTATGGGAGCTACAAGAAAGCAGGAAGATAGATCCCAGCTACAGTAGTAAGTAGGTCCCCATGCAGTCTAGCAGCCAGCATGGTGTCACATTTGCAGCTGCTTTCCTGTGGGAGCTATCTTCAATACCACACTTTTTCTGTTCAGCTCCCTTTGAAAAAACTACATTTTGTCTCTTAAGGTATACAACTGAGGATGGGAGCTACAAGAAAGCAGGAAGATAGATACCAGCTACAGTAGTAAGTAGGTCCCCATGCAGTCTAGCAGCCAGCACGGTGTCACATTTGCAGCTGCTTTCCTGTGGGAGCTATCTTCAATACCACAGTTTTTCTGTTCAGCTCCCATTGAAAAAACTACATTTTGTCTCTTAAGGTATACAACTGAGTATGGGAGCTACAAGAAAGCAGGAAGATAGATCACAGCTACAGTAGTAAGTAGGTCCCCATGCAGTCTAGCAGCCAGCACGGTGTCACATTTGCAGCTGCTTTCCTGTGGGAGCTATCTTCAATACCACACTTTTTCTGTTCAGCTCCCATTGAAAGAATACATTTGTCAGTTAAGGTATACCACTGAGTATGGGAGCTACAAGAAAGCAGGATGATAGATCCTAGCTACAGTAGTAAGTAGGTCCCCATGCAGTCTATCAGCCAGCACGGTGTCACATTTGCAGCTGCTTTCCTGTGGGAGCTATCTTCAATACCACACTTTTTCTGTTCAGCTCCCATTGAAAAAACTACATTTTGTCAGTTAAGGTATACCACTGAGTATGGGAGCTACAAGAAAGCAGGAAGATAGATCCCAGCTACAGTAGTAAGTAGGTCCCCATGCAGTCTAGCAGCCAGCACGGTGTCACATTTGCAGCTGCTTTCCTGTGGGAGCTATCTTCAATACCACACTTTTTCTGTTCAGCTCCCATTGAAAAAACAACATTTTGTCTCTTAAGGTATACCACTGAGTATGGGAGCTACAAGAAAGCAGGAAGATAGATTCCAGCTACAGTAGTAAGTAGTTCCCCATGCAGTCTATCAGCCAGCACGGTGTCACATTTGCAGCTGCTTTCCTGTGGGAGCTATCTTCAATACCACACTTTTTCTGTTCAGCTCCCATTGAAAGAATACATTTGTCAGTTAAGGTATACCGCTGAGTATGGGAGCTACAAGAAAGCAGGAAGATAGATCCCAGCTACAGTAGTAAGTAGGTCCCCATGCAGTCTATCAGCCAGCACGGTGTCACATTTGCAGCTGCTTTCCTGTGGGAGCTATCTTCAATACCACACTTTTTCTGTTCAGCTCCCATTGAAAGAATACATTTGTCAGTTAAGGTATACCGCTGAGTGTGGGAGCTACAAGAAAGCAGGAAGGCAGACCCCAGCTACAGTAGTAAGTAGGTCCCCATGCAGTCTATCAGCCAGCAAAGTGTCACATTTGCAGCTGCTTTCCCGTGGGAGCTATCTTCAATACCACAGTTTTTCTGTTCAGCTCCCATTGAAAAAACTACATTTTGTCTCTTATGTTATACAACTGAGTATGGGAGCTACAAGAAAGCAGGAAGATAGATCCCAGCTACAGTAGTAAGTAGGTCCCCATGCAGTCTATCAGCCAGGACGGTGTCACATTCGTAGCTGCATTCCTGTGGGAGCTATCTTCAATACCACACTTTTTCTGTTCAGCTCCCATTGAAAGAATACATTTGTCAGTTAAGGTATACCGCTGAGTATGGGAGCTACAAGAAAGCAGGAAGATAGATCCCAGCTACAGTAGTAAGTAGGTCTCCATGCAGTCTATCAGCTAGCATGGTGTCACATTTGCAGCTGCTTCCCTGTGAGAGCTATCTTCAATACCAGAGTTTTTCTCCTCAGCTCCCATTGAAAGAATACATTTGTCAGTTAAGGTATACCGCTGAGTATGGGAGCTACAAGAAAGCAGGAAGGCAGACCCCAGCTACAGTAGTAAGTAGGTCCCCATGCAGTCTAGCAGCCAGCACGGTGTCACATTTGCAGCTGCTTTCCTGTGGGAGCTATCTTCAATACCGCACTTTTTCTGTTCAGCTCCCATTGAAAAAACTACATTTTGTCTCTTAAGGTACACAACTGGGTATGGGAGCTGCAAGAAAGCAGGAAGATAGATCCCAGCTACAGTAGTAAGTAGGTCCCCATGCAGTCTAGCAGCCAGCACGGTGTCACATTTGCAGCTGCTTTCCTGTGGGAGCTATCTTCAATACCACACTTTTTCTGTTCAGCTCCCATTGAAAGAATACATTTGTCAGTTAAGGTATACCACTGAGTATGGCAGCTACAAGAAAGCAGGAAGGAAGACCCCAGCTACAGTAGTAAGTAGGTCCCCATGCAGTCTATCAGCCAGCACAGTGTCACATTTGCAGCTGCTTTCCTGTGGGAGCTATCTTCAATACCACACTTTTTCTGTTCAGCTCCCATTGAAAGAATACATTTGTCAGTTAAGGTATACCGCTGAGTATGGGAGCTACAAGAAAGCAAGAAGATAGATCCCAGCTACAGTAGTAAGTAGGTCCCCATGCAGTCTAGCAGCCAGCACGGTGTCACATTTGCAGCTGCTTTCCTGTGGGAGCTATCTTCAATACCACACTTTTTCTGTTCAGCTCCCATTGAAAAAACTACATTTTGTCTCTTAAGTTATACAACTGAGTATGGGAGCTACAAGAAAGCAGGAAGATAGATCCCAGCTACAGTAGTAAGTAGGTCCCCATGCAGTCTATCAGCCAGCACGGTGTCACATTTGCAGCTGCTTTCCTGTGGGAGCTATCTTCAATACCACACTTTTTCTGTTCAGCTCCCATTGAAAAAACTACATTTGTCAGTTAAGGTATACCGCTGAGTATGGGAGCTACAAGAAAGCAGGAAGATAGATCCCAGCTACAGTAGTAAGTAGGTCTCCATGCAGTCTATCAGCTAGCACGGTGTCACATTTGCAGCTGCTTCCCTGTGAGAGCTATCTTCAATACCAGAGTTTTTCTCCTCAGCTCCCATTGAAAGAATACATTTGTCAGTTAAGGTATACCGCTGAGTATGGGAGCTACAAGAAAGCAGGAAGGCAGACCCCAGCTACACTAGTAAGTAGGTCCCCATGCAGTCTAGCAGCCAGCACGGTGTCACATTTGCAGCTGCTTTCCTGTGGGAGCTATCTTCAATACCACACTTTTTCTGTTCAGCTCCCATTGAAAAAACTACATTTTGTCTCTTAAGGTATACAACTGAGTATGGGAGCTACAAGAAAGCAGGAAGGAAGACCCCAGCTACAGTAGTAAGTAGGTCCCCATGCAGTCTAGCAGCCAGCACGGTGTCACATTTGCAGCTGCTTTCCTGTGGGAGCTATCTTCAATACCACACTTTTTCTGTTCAGCTCCCTTTGAAAAAACTACATTTTGTCTCTTAAGGTATACAACTGAGTATGGGAGCTACAAGAAAGCAGGAAGACAGATCCCAGCTACAGTAGTAAGTAGGTCCCCATGCAGTCTAGCAGCCAGCACGGTGTCACATTTGCAGCTGCTTTCCTGTGGGAGCTATCTTCAATACCACACTTTTTCTGTTCAGCTCCCATTGAAAAAACTACATTTTGTCAGTTAAGGTATACCGCTGAGTATGGCAGCTACAAGAAAGCAGGAAGATAGATCCCAGCTACAGTAGTAAGTAGGTCCCCATGCAGTCTAGCAGCCAGCACGGTGTCACATTTGCAGCTGCTTTCCTGTGGGAGCTATCTTCAATACCACACTTTTTCTGTTCAGCTCCCATTGAAAGAATACATTTGTCAGTTAAGGTATACCACTGAATATGGGAGCTACAAGAAAGCAGGAAGATAGATCCCAGCTACAGTACTAAGTAGGTCCCCATGCAGTCTAGCAGCCAGCACGGTGTCACATTTGCAGCTGCTTTCCTGTGGGAGCTATCTTCAATACCACACTTTTTCTGTTCAGCTCCCATTGAAAGAATACATTTGTCAGTTAAGGTATACCACTGAGTATGGGAGCTACAAGAAAGCAGGAAGATAGATCCCAGCTACAGTAGTAAGTAGGTCCCCATGCAGTCTATCAGCCAGCACGGTGTCACATTTGCAGCTGCTTTCCTGTGGGAGCTATCTTCAATACCACACTTTTTCTGTTCAGCTCCCTTTGAAAAAACTACATTTTGTCTCTTAAGGTATACAACTGAGTATGGGAGCTACAAGAAAGCAGGAAGATAGATCCCAGCTACAGTAGTAAGTAGGTCCCCATGCAGTCTAGCAGCCAGCACGGTGTCACATTTGCAGCTGCTTTCCTGTGGGAGCTATCTTCAATACCACACTTTTTCTGTTCAGCTCCCTTTGAAAAAACTACATTTTGTCTCTTAAGGTATACAACTGAGTATGGGAGCTACAAGAAAGCAGGAAGATAGATCCGAGCTACAGTAGTAAGTAGGTCCCCATGCAGTCTAGCAGCCAGCACGGTGTCACATTTGCAGCTGCTTTCCTGTGGGAGCTATCTTCAATACCACACTTTTTCTGTTCAGCTCCCATTGAAAGAATACATTTGTCAGTTAAGGTATACCGCTGAGTATGTGAGCTACAAGAAAGCAGGAAGATAGATCCCAGCTACAGTAGTAAGTAGGTCCCCATGCAGTCTATCAGCCAGCACGGTGTCACATTTGCAGCTGCTTTCCTGTGGGAGCTATCTTCAATACCACACTTTTTCTGTTCAGCTCCCATTGAAAAAACTACATTTTGTCTCTTAAGGTATACAACTGAGTATGGGAGCTACAAGAAAGCAGGAAGATAGATCCCAGCTACAGTAGTAAGTAGGTCCCCATGCAGTCTATCAGCCAGCACGGTGTCACATTTGCAGCTGCTTTCCTGTGGGAGCTATCTTCAATACCACACGTTTTCTGTTCAGCTCCCATTGAAAGAATACATTTGTCAGTTAAGGTATACCGCTGAGTATGGGAGCTACAAGAAAGCAGGAAGATAGATCCCAGCTACAGTAGTAAGTAGGTCCCCATACAGTCTAGCAGCCAGCACGGTGTCACATTTGCAGCTGCTTTCCTGTGGGAGCTATCTTCAATACCACACTTTTTCTGTTCAGCTCCATTGAAAGAATACATTTGTCAGTTAAGGTATACCGCTGAGTATGGCAGCTACAAGAAAGCAGGAAGGCAGACCCCAGCTACAGTAGTAACTAGGTTCCCATGCAGTCTGGCAGCCAGCACGGTGTCACATTTGCAGCTGCTTTCCTGTGGGAGCTATCTTCAATACCACACTTTTTCTGTTCAGCTCCCATTGAAAGAATACATTTGTCAGTTAAGGTATACCACTGAGTATGGCAGCTACAAGAAAGCAGGAAGGCAGACCCCAGCTACAGTAGTCAGTAGGTCCCCATGCAGTCTATCAGCCAGCACGGTGTCACATTTGCAGCTGCTTTCCTGTGGGAGCTATCTTCAATACCACACTTTTTCTGTTCAGCTCCCATTGAAAAAACTACATTTTGTCTCTTAAGGTATACAACTGAGTATGGGAGCTACAAGAAAGCACGAAGATAGATCCCAGCTACAGTAGTAAGTAGGTCCCCATGCAGTCTAGCAGCCAGCACGGTGTCACGTTTGCAGCTGCTTTCCTGTGGGAGCTATCTTCAATACCACACTTTTTCTCCTCAGCTCCCATTGAAAGAATACATTTGTCAGTTAAGGTATACCACTGAGTATGGGAGCTAGAAGAAAGCAGGAAGATAGATCCCAGCTACAGTAGTAAGTAGGTCCCCATGCAGTCTATCAGCCAGCACGGTGTCACATTTGCAGCTGCTTTCGTGTGGGAGCTATATTCAATACCACACTTTTTCTGTTCAGCTCCCATTGAAAGAATACATTTGTCAGTTAAGGTATACCGCTGAGTGTGGGAGCTACAAGAAAGCAGGAAGGCAGACCCCAGCTACAGTAGTAAGTAGGTCCCCATGCAGTCTAGCAGCCAGCACGGTGTCACATTTGCAGCTGCTTTCCTGTGGGAGCTATCTTCAATACCACACTTTTTCTGTTCAGCTCCCATTGAAAGAATACATTTGTCAGTTAAGGTATACCACTGAGTATGGCAGCTACAAGAAAGCAGGAAGGCAGACCCCAGCTACAGTAGCCAGTAGGTCCCCATGCAGTCTATCAGCCAGCACGGTGTCACATTTGCAGCTGCTTTCCTGTGGGAGCTATCTTCAATACCACACTTTTTCTGTTCAGCTCCCATTGAAAGAATACATTTGTCAGTTAAGGTGTACCGCTGAGTATGGGAGCTACAAGAAAGCAGGAAGATAGATCCCAGCTACAGTAGTAAGTAGGTCCCCATGCAGTCTATCAGCCAGCACGGTGTCACATTTGCAGCTGCTTTCCTGTGGGAGCTATCTTCAATACCACACTTTTTCTGTTCAGCTCCCATTGAAAGAATACATTTGTCAGTTAAGGTGTACCGCTGAGTATGGGAGCTACAAGAAAGCAGGAAGATAGATCCCAGCTACAGTAGTAAGTAGGTCCCCATGCAGTCTAGCAGCCAGCACGGTGTCACATTTGCAGCTGCTTTCCTGTGGGAGCTATCTTCAATACCACACTTTTTCTGTTCAGCTCCCATTGAAAGAATACATTTGTCAGTTAAGGTATACCACTGAGTATGAGAGCTACAAGAAAGCAGGAAGGCAGACCCCAGCTACAGTAGTAAGTAGGTCCCCATGCAGTCTAGCAGCCAGCACGGTGTCACATTTGCAGCTGCTTTCCTGTGGGAGCTATCTTCAATACCACACTTTTTCTGTTCAGCTCCCATTGAAAGAATACATTTGTCAGTTAAGGTATACCACTGAGTATGGCAGCTACAAGAAAGCAGGAAGGCAGACCCCAGCTACAGTAGCCAGTAGGTCCCCATGCAGTCTATCAGCCAGCACGGTGTCACATTTGCAGCTGCTTTCCTGTGGGAGCTATCTTCAATACCACACTTTTTCTGTTCAGCTCCCATTGAAAGAATACATTTGTCAGTTAAGGTATACCGCTGAGTGTGGGAGCTACAAGAAAGCAGGAAGGCAGACCCCAGCTACAGTAGTAAGTAGGTCCCCATGCAGTCTAGCAGCCAGCATGGTGTCACATTTGCAGCTGCTTTCCTGTGGGAGCTATCTTCAATACCACACTTTTTCTGTTCAGCTCCCATTGAAAGAATACATTTGTCAGTTAAGGTATACCGCTGAGTGTGGGAGCTACAAGAAAGCAGGAAGGCAGACCCCAGCTACAGTAGTAAGTAGGTCCCCATGCAGTCTATCAGCCAGCAAAGTGTCACATTTGCAGCTGCTTTCCTGTGGGAGCTATCTTCAATACCACAGTTATTCTGTTCAGCTCCCATTGAAAAAACTACATTTTGTCTCTTAAGTTATACAACTGAGTATGGGAGCTACAAGAAAGCAGGAAGATAGATCCCAGCTACAGTAGTAAGTAGGTCCCCATGCAGTCTATCAACCAGGACGGTGTCACATTCGTAGCTGCATTCCTGTGGGAGCTATCTTCAATACCACACTTTTTCTGTTCAGCTCCCATTGGAAGAATACATTTGTCAGTTAAGGTATACCGCTGAGTATGGGAGCTACAAGAAAGCAGGAAGATAGATCCCAGCTACAGTAGTAAGTAGGTCCCCATGCAGTCTAGCAGCCAGCACGGTGTCACATTTGCAGCTGCTTTCCTGTGGGAGCTATCTTCAATACCACAGTTTTTCTGTTCAGCTCCCATTGAAAGAATACATTTGTCAGTTAAGGTATACCACTGAGTATGAGAGCTACAAGAAAGCAGGAAGGCAGACCCCAGCTACAGTAGTAAGTAGGTCCCCATGCAGTCTATCAGCCAGCACGGTGTCACATTTGCAGCTGCTTTCCTGTGGGTGCTATCTTCAATACCACACTTTTTCTGTTCAGCTCCATTGAAAGAATACATTTGTCAGTTAAGGTATACCGCTGAGTATGGGAGCTACAAGAAAGCAGGAAGATAGATCCCAGCTACAGTAGTAAGTAGGTCCCCATGCAGTCTATCAGCCAGCACGGTGTCACATTTGCAGCTGCTTTCCTGTGGGAGCTATCTTCAATACCACACTTTTTCTGTTCAGCTCCCATTGAAAGAATACATTTGTCTGTTAAGGTATACCACTGAGTATGGGAGCTATAAGAAAGCAGGAAGATAGATCCCAGCTACAGTAGTAAGTAGGTCCCCATGCAGTCTAGCAGCCAGCACGGTGTCACATTTGCAGCTGCTTTCCTGTGGGAGCTATCTTCAATACCACACTTTTTCTGTTCAGCTCCCAATGAAAGAATACATTTGTCAGTTAAGGTATACAACTGAGTAAGGGAGCTACAAGAAAGCAGGAAGATAGATCCCAGCTACAGTAGTAAGTAGGTCCCCATGCAGTCTAGCAGCCAGCACGGTGTCACATTTGCAGCTGCTTTCCTGTGGGAGCTATCTTCAATACCACACTTTTTCTTCTCAGCTTCCATTAAAAAAACTACATTTTGTCAGTTAAGGTATACCGCTGAGTATGGGAGCTACAAGAAAGCAAGAAGATAGATCCCAGCTACAGTAGTAAGTAGGTCCCCATGCAGTCTAGCAGCCAGCACGGTGTCACATTTGCAGCTGCTTTCCTGTGGGAGCTATCTTCAATACCACAGTTTTTCTGCTCAACTCCCATTGAAAGAATACATTTGTCAGTTAAGGTATACCGCTGAGTATAGGAGCTACAAGAAAGCAGGAAGATAGATCCCAGCTACAGTAGTAAGTAGGTCCCCATGCAGTCTAGCAGCCAGCACGGTGTCACATTTGCAGCTGCTTTCCTGTGGGAGCTATTTTCAATACCACACTTTTTCTGTTCAGCTCCCATTGAAAGAATACATTTGTCAGTTCAGGTATACCGCTGAGTATGGGAGCTACAAAAAAGCAAGAAGATAGATCCCAGCTACAGTAGTAAGTAGGTCCCCATGCAGTCTGGCAGCCAGCACGGTGTCACATTTGCAGCTGCTTTCCTGTGGGAGCTATCTTCAATACCACACTTTTTCTGTTCAGCTCCCATTGAAAGAATACATTTGTCAGTTAAGGTATACCGCTGAGTGTGGGAGCTACAAGAAAGCAGGAAGGCAGACCCCAGCTACAGTAGTAAGTAGGTCCCCATGCAGTCTATCAGCCAGCACGGTGTCACATTTGCAGCTGCTTTCCTGTGGGAGCTATCTTCAATACCACAGTTTTTCTGTTCAGCTCCCATTGAAAAAACTACATTTTGTCTCTTAAGTTATACAACTGAGTATGGGAGCTACAAGAAAGCAGGAAGATAGATCCCAGCTACAGTAGTAAGTAGGTCCCCATGCAGTCTATCAGCCAGCATGGTGTCACATTTGCAGCTGCTTTCCTGTGGGAGCTATCTTCAATACCACACTTTTTCTGTTCAGCTCCCATTGAAAGAATACATTTGTCAGTTAAGGTATACCGCTGAGTATGGGAGCTACAAGAAAGCAGGAAGATAGATCCCAGCTACAGTAGTAAGTAGGTCTCCATGCAGTCTATCAGCTAGCACGGTGTCACATTTGCAGCTGCTTCCCTGTGAGAGCTATCTTCAATACCAGAGTTTTTCTCCTCAGCTCCCATTGAAAGAATACATTTGTCAGTTAAGGTATACCGCTGAGTATGGGAGCTACAAGAAAGCAGGAAGGCAGACCCCAGCTACAGTAGTAAGTAGGTCCCCATGCAGTCTAGCAGCCAGCACGGTGTCACATTTGCAGCTGCTTTCCTGTGGGAGCTATCTTCAATACCACACTTTTTCTGTTCAGCTCCCTTTGAAAAAACTACATTTTGTCTCTTAAGGTATACAACTGAGTATGGGAGCTACAAGAAAGCAGGAAGATAGATCCCAGCTACAGTAGTAAGTAGGTCCCCATGCAGTCTAGCAGCCAGCACGGTGTCACATTTGCAGCTGCTTTCCTCTGGGAGCTATCTTCAATACCACACTTTTTCTGTTCAGCTCCCTTTGAAAAAACTACATTTTGTCTCTTAAGGTATACAACTGAGTATGGGAGCTACAAGAAAGCAGGAAGATAGATCCGAGCTACAGTAGTAAGTAGGTCCCCATGCAGTCTAGCAGCCAGCACGGTGTCACATTTGCAGCTGCTTTCCTGTGGGAGCTATCTTCAATACCACACTTTTTCTGTTCAGCTCCCATTGAAAGAATACATTTGTCAGTTAAGGTATACCGCTGAGTATGTGAGCTACAAGAAAGCAGGAAGATAGATCCCAGCTACAGTAGTAAGTAGGTCCCCATGCAGTCTATCAGCCAGCACGGTGTCACATTTGCAGCTGCTTTCCTGTGGGAGCTATCTTCAATACCACACTTTTTCTGTTCAGCTCCCATTGAAAAAACTACATTTTGTCTCTTAAGGTATACAACTGAGTATGGGAGCTACAAGAAAGCAGGAAGATAGATCCCAGCTACAGTAGTAAGTAGGTCCCCATGCAGTCTATCAGCCAGCACGGTGTCACATTTGCAGCTGCTTTCCTGTGGGAGCTATCTTCAATACCACACGTTTTCTGTTCAGCTCCCATTGAAAGAATACATTTGTCAGTTAAGGTATACCGCTGAGTATGGGAGCTACAAGAAAGCAGGAAGATAGATCCCAGCTACAGTAGTAAGTAGGTCCCCATACAGTCTAGCAGCCAGCACGGTGTCACATTTGCAGCTGCTTTCCTGTGGGAGCTATCTTCAATACCACACTTTTTCTGTTCAGCTCCATTGAAAGAATACATTTGTCAGTTAAGGTATACCGCTGAGTATGGCAGCTACAAGAAAGCAGGAAGGCAGACCCCAGCTACAGTAGTAACTAGGTTCCCATGCAGTCTGGCAGCCAGCACGGTGTCACATTTGCAGCTGCTTTCCTGTGGGAGCTATCTTCAATACCACACTTTTTCTGTTCAGCTCCCATTGAAAGAATACATTTGTCAGTTAAGGTATACCACTGAGTATGGCAGCTACAAGAAAGCAGGAAGGCAGACCCCAGCTACAGTAGTCAGTAGGTCCCCATGCAGTCTATCAGCCAGCACGGTGTCACATTTGCAGCTGCTTTCCTGTGGGAGCTATCTTCAATACCACACTTTTTCTGTTCAGCTCCCATTGAAAAAACTACATTTTGTCTCTTAAGGTATACAACTGAGTATGGGAGCTACAAGAAAGCACGAAGATAGATCCCAGCTACAGTAGTAAGTAGGTCCCCATGCAGTCTAGCAGCCAGCACGGTGTCACGTTTGCAGCTGCTTTCCTGTGGGAGCTATCTTCAATACCACACTTTTTCTCCTCAGCTCCCATTGAAAGAATACATTTGTCAGTTAAGGTATACCACTGAGTATGGGAGCTAGAAGAAAGCAGGAAGATAGATCCCAGCTACAGTAGTAAGTAGGTCCCCATGCAGTCTATCAGCCAGCACGGTGTCACATTTGCAGCTGCTTTCGTGTGGGAGCTATATTCAATACCACACTTTTTCTGTTCAGCTCCCATTGAAAGAATACATTTGTCAGTTAAGGTATACCGCTGAGTGTGGGAGCTACAAGAAAGCAGGAAGGCAGACCCCAGCTACAGTAGTAAGTAGGTCCCCATGCAGTCTAGCAGCCAGCACGGTGTCACATTTGCAGCTGCTTTCCTGTGGGAGCTATCTTCAATACCACACTTTTTCTGTTCAGCTCCCATTGAAAGAATACATTTGTCAGTTAAGGTATACCACTGAGTATGGCAGCTACAAGAAAGCAGGAAGGCAGACCCCAGCTACAGTAGCCAGTAGGTCCCCATGCAGTCTATCAGCCAGCACGGTGTCACATTTGCAGCTGCTTTCCTGTGGGAGCTATCTTCAATACCACACTTTTTCTGTTCAGCTCCCATTGAAAGAATACATTTGTCAGTTAAGGTGTACCGCTGAGTATGGGAGCTACAAGAAAGCAGGAAGATAGATCCCAGCTACAGTAGTAAGTAGGTCCCCATGCAGTCTATCAGCCAGCACGGTGTCACATTTGCAGCTGCTTTCCTGTGGGAGCTATCTTCAATACCACACTTTTTCTGTTCAGCTCCCATTGAAAGAATACATTTGTCAGTTAAGGTGTACCGCTGAGTATGGGAGCTACAAGAAAGCAGGAAGATAGATCCCAGCTACAGTAGTAAGTAGGTCCCCATGCAGTCTAGCAGCCAGCACGGTGTCACATTTGCAGCTGCTTTCCTGTGGGAGCTATCTTCAATACCACACTTTTTCTGTTCAGCTCCCATTGAAAGAATACATTTGTCAGTTAAGGTATACCACTGAGTATGAGAGCTACAAGAAAGCAGGAAGGCAGACCCCAGCTACAGTAGTAAGTAGGTCCCCATGCAGTCTAGCAGCCAGCACGGTGTCACATTTGCAGCTGCTTTCCTGTGGGAGCTATCTTCAATACCACACTTTTTCTGTTCAGCTCCCATTGAAAGAATACATTTGTCAGTTAAGGTATACCACTGAGTATGGCAGCTACAAGAAAGCAGGAAGGCAGACCCCAGCTACAGTAGCCAGTAGGTCCCCATGCAGTCTATCAGCCAGCACGGTGTCACATTTGCAGCTGCTTTCCTGTGGGAGCTATCTTCAATACCACACTTTTTCTGTTCAGCTCCCATTGAAAGAATACATTTGTCAGTTAAGGTATACCGCTGAGTGTGGGAGCTACAAGAAAGCAGGAAGGCAGACCCCAGCTACAGTAGTAAGTAGGTCCCCATGCAGTCTAGCAGCCAGCATGGTGTCACATTTGCAGCTGCTTTCCTGTGGGAGCTATCTTCAATACCACACTTTTTCTGTTCAGCTCCCATTGAAAGAATACATTTGTCAGTTAAGGTATACCGCTGAGTGTGGGAGCTACAAGAAAGCAGGAAGGCAGACCCCAGCTACAGTAGTAAGTAGGTCCCCATGCAGTCTATCAGCCAGCAAAGTGTCACATTTGCAGCTGCTTTCCTGTGGGAGCTATCTTCAATACCACAGTTATTCTGTTCAGCTCCCATTGAAAAAACTACATTTTGTCTCTTAAGTTATACAACTGAGTATGGGAGCTACAAGAAAGCAGGAAGATAGATCCCAGCTACAGTAGTAAGTAGGTCCCCATGCAGTCTATCAGCCAGGACGGTGTCACATTCGTAGCTGCATTCCTGTGGGAGCTATCTTCAATACCACACTTTTTCTGTTCAGCTCCCATTGGAAGAATACATTTGTCAGTTAAGGTATACCGCTGAGTATGGGAGCTACAAGAAAGCAGGAAGATAGATCCCAGCTACAGTAGTAAGTAGGTCCCCATGCAGTCTAGCAGCCAGCACGGTGTCACATTTGCAGCTGCTTTCCTGTGGGAGCTATCTTCAATACCACAGTTTTTCTGTTCAGCTCCCATTGAAAGAATACATTTGTCAGTTAAGGTATACCACTGAGTATGAGAGCTACAAGAAAGCAGGAAGGCAGACCCCAGCTACAGTAGTAAGTAGGTCCCCATGCAGTCTATCAGCCAGCACGGTGTCACATTTGCAGCTGCTTTCCTGTGGGTGCTATCTTCAATACCACACTTTTTCTGTTCAGCTCCATTGAAAGAATACATTTGTCAGTTAAGGTATACCGCTGAGTATGGGAGCTACAAGAAAGCAGGAAGATAGATCCCAGCTACAGTAGTAAGTAGGTCCCCATGCAGTCTAGCAGCCAGCACGGTGTCACATTTGCAGCTGCTTTCCTGTGGGAGCTATCTTCAATACCACACTTTTTCTGTTCAGCTCCCATTGAAAGAATACATTTGTCAGTTCAGGTATACCGCTGAGTATGGGAGCTACAAGAAAGCAGGAAGATAGATCCCAGCTACAGTAGTAAGTAGGTCCCCATTCAGTCTAGCAGCCAGCATGGTGTCACATTTGCAGCTGCTTTCCTGTGGGAGCTATCTTCAATACCACACTTTTTCTGTTCAGCTCCCATTGAAAGAATACATTTGTCAGTTAAGGTATACCGCTGAGTGTGGGAGCTACAAGAAAGCAGGAAGGCAGACCCCAGCTACAGTAGTAAGTAGGTCCCCATGCAGTCTGGCAGCCAGCACGGTGTCACATTTGCAGCTGCTTTCCTGTGGGAGCTATCTTCAATACCACAGTTATTCTGTTCAGCTCCCATTGAAAAAACTACATTTTGTCTCTTAAGTTATACAACTGAGTATGGGAGCTACAAGAAAGCAGGAAGATAGATCCCAGCTACAGTAGTAAGTAGGTCCCCATGCAGTCTATCAGCCAGGACGGTGTCACATTCGTAGCTGCATTCCTGTGGGAGCTATCTTCAATACCACACTTTTTCTGTTCAGCTCCCATTGGAAGAATACATTTGTCAGTTAAGGTATACCGCTGAGTATGGGAGCTACAAGAAAGCAGGAAGATAGATCCCAGCTACAGTAGTAAGTAGGTCTCCATGCAGTCTATCAGCTAGCACGGTGTCACATTTGCAGCTGCTTCCCTGTGAGAGCTATCTTCAATACCAGAGTTTTTCTCCTCAGCTCCCATTGAAAGAATACATTTGTCAGTTAAGGTATACCGCTGAGTATGGGAGCTACAAGAAAGCAGGAAGGCAGACCCCAGCTACAGTAGTAAGTAGGTCCCCATGCAGTCTAGCAGCCAGCACGGTGTCACATTTGCAGCTGCTTTCCTGTGGGAGCTATCTTCAATACCGCACTTTTTCTGTTCAGCTCCCATTGAAAAAACTACATTTTGTCTCTTAAGGTACACAACTGGGTATGGGAGCTACAAGAAAGCAGGAAGATAGATCCCAGCTACAGTAGTAAGTAGGTCCCCATGCAGTCTATCAGCTAGCACGGTGTCACATTTGCAGCTGCTTCCCTGTGAGACCTATCTTCAATACCAGAGTTTTTCTCCTCAGCTCCCATTGAAAGAATACATTTGTCAGTTAAGGTATACCGCTGAGTATGGGAGCTACAAGAAAGCAGGAAGGCAGACCCCAGCTACAGTAGTAAGTAGGTCCCCATGCAGTCTAGCAGCCAGCACGGTGTCACATTTGCAGCTGCTTTCCTGTGGGAGCTATCTTCAATACCACACTTTTTCTGTTCAGCTCCCATTGAAGAAACTACATTTTGTCTCTTAAGGTACACAACTGAGTATGGGAGCTACAAGAAAGCAGGAAGATAGATCCCAGCTACAGTAGTAAGTAGGTCCCCATGCAGTCTAGCAGCCAGCACGGTGTCACATTTGCAGCTGCTTTCCTGTGGGAGCTATCTTCAATACCACACTTTTTCTGTTCAGCTCCCTTTGAAAAAACTACATTTTGTCTCTTAAGGTATACAACTGAGTATGGGAGCTACAAGAAAGCAGGAAGATAGATCCGAGCTACAGTAGTAAGTAGGTCCCCATGCAGTCTAGCAGCCAGCACGGTGTCACATTTGCAGCTGCTTTCCTGTGGGAGCTATCTTCAATACCACACTTTTTCTGTTCAGCTCCCTTTGAAAAAACTACATTTTGTCTCTTAAGGTATACAACTGAGTATGGGAGCTACAAGAAAGCAGGAAGATAGATCCCAGCTACAGTAGTAAGTAGGTCCCCATGCAGTCTAGCAGCCAGCATGGTGTCACATTTGCAGCTGCTTTCCTGTGGGAGCTATCTTCAATACCACACTTTTTCTGTTCAGCTCCCTTTGAAAAAACTACATTTTGTCTCTTAAGGTATACAACTGAGGATGGGAGCTACAAGAAAGCAGGAAGATAGATACCAGCTACAGTAGTAAGTAGGTCCCCATGCAGTCTAGCAGCCAGCACGGTGTCACATTTGCAGCTGCTTTCCTGTGGGAGCTATCTTCAATACCACAGTTTTTCTGTTCAGCTCCCATTGAAAAAACTACATTTTGTCTCTTAAGGTATACAACTGAGTATGGGAGCTACAAGAAAGCAGGAAGATAGATCACAGCTACAGTAGTAAGTAGGTCCCCATGCAGTCTAGCAGCCAGCACGGTGTCACATTTGCAGCTGCTTTCCTGTGGGAGCTATCTTCAATACCACACTTTTTCTGTTCAGCTCCCATTGAAAGAATACATTTATCAGTTAAGGTATACCACTGAGTATGGGAGCTACAAGAAAGCAGGAAGATAGATCCTAGCTACAGTAGTAAGTAGGTCCCCATGCAGTCTATCAGCCAGCACGGTGTCACATTTGCAGCTGCTTTCCTGTGGGAGCTATCTTCAATACCACACTTTTTCTGTTCAGCTCCCATTGAAAAAACTACATTTTGTCAGTTAAGGTATACCACTGAGTATGGGAGCTACAAGAAAGCAGGAAGATAGATCCCAGCTACAGTAGTAAGTAGGTCCCCATGCAGTCTAGCAGCCAGCACGGTGTCACATTTGCAGCTGCTTTCCTGTGGGAGCTATCTTCAATACCACACTTTTTCTGTTCAGCTCCCATTGAAAAAACAACATTTTGTCTCTTAAGGTATACCACTGAGTATGGGAGCTACAAGAAAGCAGGAAGATAGATTCCAGCTACAGTAGTAAGTAGTTCCCCATGCAGTCTATCAGCCAGCACGGTGTCACATTTGCAGCTGCTTTCCTGTGGGAGCTATCTTCAATACCACAATTTTTCTGTTCAGCTCCCATTGAAAGAATACATTTGTCAGTTAAGGTATACCGCTGAGTATGGGAGCTACAAGAAAGCAGGAAGATAGATCCCAGCTACAGTAGTAAGTAGGTCCCCATGCAGTCTATCAGCCAGCACGGTGTCACATTTGCAGCTGCTTTCCTGTGGGAGCTATCTTCAATACCACACTTTTTCTGTTCAGCTCCCATTGAAAGAATACATTTGTCAGTTAAGGTATACCGCTGAGTGTGGGAGCTACAAGAAAGCAGGAAGGCAGACCCCAGCTACAGTAGTAAGTAGGTCCCCATGCAGTCTATCAGCCAGCAAAGTGTCACATTTGCAGCTGCTTTCCCGTGGGAGCTATCTTCAATACCACAGTTTTTCTGTTCAGCTCCCATTGAAAAAACTACATTTTGTCTCTTATGTTATACAACTGAGTATGGGAGCTACAAGAAAGCAGGAAGATAGATCCCAGCTACAGTAGTAAGTAGGTCCCCATGCAGTCTATCAGCCAGGACGGTGTCACATTCGTAGCTGCATTCCTGTGGGAGCTATCTTCAATACCACACTTTTTCTGTTCAGCTCCCATTGAAAGAATACATTTGTCAGTTAAGGTATACCGCTGAGTATGGGAGCTACAAGAAAGCAGGAAGATAGATCCCAGCTACAGTAGTAAGTAGGTCTCCATGCAGTCTATCAGCTAGCACGGTGTCACATTTGCAGCTGCTTCCCTGTGAGAGCTATCTTCAATACCAGAGTTTTTCTCCTCAGCTCCCATTGAAAGAATACATTTGTCAGTTAAGGTATACCGCTGAGTATGGGAGCTACAAGAAAGCAGGAAGGCAGACCCCAGCTACAGTAGTAAGTAGGTCCCCATGCAGTCTAGCAGCCAGCACGGTGTCACATTTGCAGCTGCTTTCCTGTGGGAGCTATCTTCAATACCGCACTTTTTCTGTTCAGCTCCCATTGAAAAAACTACATTTTGTCTCTTAAGGTACACAACTGGGTATGGGAGCTGCAAGAAAGCAGGAAGATAGATCCCAGCTACAGTAGTAAGTAGGTCCCCATGCAGTCTAGCAGCCAGCACGGTGTCACATTTGCAGCTGCTTTCCTGTGGGAGCTATCTTCAATACCACACTTTTTCTGTTCAGCTCCCATTGAAAGAATACATTTGTCAGTTAAGGTATACCACTGAGTATGGGAGCTACAAGAAAGCAGGAAGGAAGACCCCAGCTACAGTAGTAAGTAGGTCCCCATGCAGTCTATCAGCCAGCACAGTGTCACATTTGCAGCTGCTTTCCTGTGGGAGCTATCTTCAATACCACACTTTTTCTGTTCAGCTCCCATTGAAAGAATACATTTGTCAGTTAAGGTATACCGCTGAGTATGGGAGCTACAAGAAAGCAAGAAGATAGATCCCAGCTACAGTAGTAAGTAGGTCCCCATGCAGTCTAGCAGCCAGCACGGTGTCACATTTGCAGCTGCTTTCCTGTGGGAGCTATCTTCAATACCACACTTTTTCTGTTCAGCTCCCATTGAAAAAACTACATTTTGTCTCTTAAGTTATACAACTGAGTATGGGAGCTACAAGAAAGCAGGAAGATAGATCCCAGCTACAGTAGTAAGTAGGTCCCCATGCAGTCTATCAGCCAGCACGGTGTCACATTTGCAGCTGCTTTCCTGTGGGAGCTATCTTCAATACCACACTTTTTCTGTTCAGCTCCCATTGAAAGAATACATTTGTCAGTTAAGGTATACCGCTGAGTATGGGAGCTACAAGAAAGCAGGAAGATAGATCCCAGCTACAGTAGTAAGTAGGTCTCCATGCAGTCTATCAGCTAGCACGGTGTCACATTTGCAGCTGCTTCCCTGTGAGAGCTATCTTCAATACCAGAGTTTTTCTCCTCAGCTCCCATTGAAAGAATACATTTGTCAGTTAAGGTATACCGCTGAGTATGGGAGCTACAAGAAAGCAGGAAGGCAGACCCGAGCTACAGTAGTAAGTAGGTCCCCATGCAGTCTAGCAGCCAGCACGGTGTCACATTTGCAGCTGCTTTCCTGTGGGAGCTATCTTCAATACCACACTTTTTCTGTTCAGCTCCCATTGAAAAAACTACATTTTGTCTCTTAAGGTATACAACTGAGTATGGGAGCTACAAGAAAGCAGGAAGGAAGACCCCAGCTACAGTAGTAAGTAGGTCCCCATGCAGTCTATCAGCCAGCACGGTGTCACATTTGCAGCTGCTTTCCTGTGGGAGCTATCTTCAATACCACACTTTTTCTGTTCAGCTCCCTTTGAAAAAACTACATTTTGTCTCTTAAGGTATACAACTGAGTATGGGAGCTACAAGAAAGCAGGAAGACAGATCCCAGCTACAGTAGTAAGTAGGTCCCCATGCAGTCTAGCAGCCAGCACGGTGTCACATTTGCAGCTGCTTTCCTGTGGGAGTTATCTTCAATACCACACTTTTTCTGTTCAGCTCCCATTGAAAAAACTACATTTTGTCAGTTAAGGTATACCGCTGAGTATGGCAGCTACAAGAAAGCAGGAAGATAGATCCCAGCTACAGTAGTAAGTAGGTCCCCATGCAGTCTAGCAGCCAGCACGGTGTCACATTTGCAGCTGCTTTCCTGTGGGAGCTATCTTCAATACCACACTTTTTCTGTTCAGCTCCCATTGAAAAAACTACATTTTGTCTCTTAAGGTATACAACTGAGTATGGGAGCTACAAGAAAGCAGGAAGGAAGACCCCAGCTACAGTAGTAAGTAGGTCCCCATGCAGTCTAGCAGCCAGCACGGTGTCACATTTGCAGCTGCTTTCCTGTGGGAGCTATCTTCAATACCACACTTTTTCTGTTCAGCTCCCTTTGAAAAAACTACATTTTGTCTCTTAAGGTATACAACTGAGTATGGGAGCTACAAGAAAGCAGGAAGACAGATCCCAGCTACAGTAGTAAGTAGGTCCCCATGCAGTCTAGCAGCCAGCACGGTGTCACATTTGCAGCTGCTTTCCTGTGGGAGCTATCTTCAATACCACACTTTTTCTGTTCAGCTCCCATTGAAAAAACTACATTTTGTCAGTTAAGGTATACCGCTGAGTATGGCAGCTACAAGAAAGCAGGAAGATAGATCCCAGCTACAGTAGTAAGTAGGTCCCCATGCAGTCTAGCAGCCAGCACGGTGTCACATTTGCAGCTGCTTTCCTGTGGGAGCTATCTTCAATACCACACTTTTTCTGTTCAGCTCCCATTGAAAGAATACATTTGTCAGTTAAGGTATACCACTGAATATGGGAGCTACAAGAAAGCAGGAAGGCAGACCCCAGCTACAGTACTAAGTAGGTCCCCATGCAGTCTAGCAGCCAGCACGGTGTCACATTTGCAGCTGCTTTCCTGTGGGAGCTATCTTCAATACCACACTTTTTCTGTTCAGCTCCCATTGAAAGAATACATTTGTCAGTTAAGGTATACCACTGAGTATGGGAGCTACAAGAAAGCAGGAAGATAGATCCCAGCTACAGTAGTAAGTAGGTCCCCATGCAGTCTATCAGCCAGCACGGTGTCACATTTGCAGCTGCTTTCCTGTGGGAGCTATCTTCAATACCACACTTTTTCTGTTCAGCTCCCATTGAAAGAATACATTTGTCTGTTAAGGTATACCACTGAGTATGGGAGCTACAAGAAAGCAGGAAGATAGATCACAGCTACAGTAGTAAGTAGGTCCCCATGCAGTCTAGCAGCCAGCACGGTGTCACATTTGCAGCTGCTTTCCTGTGGGAGCTATCTTCAATACCACACTTTTTCTGTTCAGCTCCCATTGAAAGAATACATTTATCAGTTAAGGTATACCACTGAGTATGGGAGCTACAAGAAAGCAGGAAGATAGATCCTAGCTACAGTAGTAAGTAGGTCCCCATGCAGTCTATCAGCCAGCACGGTGTCACATTTGCAGCTGCTTTCCTGTGGGAGCTATCTTCAATACCACACTTTTTCTGTTCAGCTCCCATTGAAAAAACTACATTTTGTCAGTTAAGGTATACCACTGAGTATGGGAGCTACAAGAAAGCAGGAAGATAGATCCCAGCTACAGTAGTAAGTAGGTCCCCATGCAGTCTAGCAGCCAGCACGGTGTCACATTTGCAGCTGCTTTCCTGTGGGAGCTATCTTCAATACCACACTTTTTCTGTTCAGCTCCCATTGAAAAAACAACATTTTGTCTCTTAAGGTATACCACTGAGTATGGGAGCTACAAGAAAGCAGGAAGATAGATTCCAGCTACAGTAGTAAGTAGTTCCCCATGCAGTCTATCAGCCAGCACGGTGTCACATTTGCAGCTGCTTTCCTGTGGGAGCTATCTTCAATACCACAATTTTTCTGTTCAGCTCCCATTGAAAGAATACATTTGTCAGTTAAGGTATACCGCTGAGTATGGGAGCTACAAGAAAGCAGGAAGATAGATCCCAGCTACAGTAGTAAGTAGGTCCCCATGCAGTCTATCAGCCAGCACGGTGTCACATTTGCAGCTGCTTTCCTGTGGGAGCTATCTTCAATACCACACTTTTTCTGTTCAGCTCCCATTGAAAGAATACATTTGTCAGTTAAGGTATACCGCTGAGTGTGGGAGCTACAAGAAAGCAGGAAGGCAGACCCCAGCTACAGTAGTAAGTAGGTCCCCATGCAGTCTATCAGCCAGCAAAGTGTCACATTTGCAGCTGCTTTCCCGTGGGAGCTATCTTCAATACCACAGTTTTTCTGTTCAGCTCCCATTGAAAAAACTACATTTTGTCTCTTATGTTATACAACTGAGTATGGGAGCTACAAGAAAGCAGGAAGATAGATCCCAGCTACAGTAGTAAGTAGGTCCCCATGCAGTCTATCAGCCAGGACGGTGTCACATTCGTAGCTGCATTCCTGTGGGAGCTATCTTCAATACCACACTTTTTCTGTTCAGCTCCCATTGAAAGAATACATTTGTCAGTTAAGGTATACCGCTGAGTATGGGAGCTACAAGAAAGCAGGAAGATAGATCCCAGCTACAGTAGTAAGTAGGTCTCCATGCAGTCTATCAGCTAGCACGGTGTCACATTTGCAGCTGCTTCCCTGTGAGAGCTATCTTCAACACCAGAGTTTTTCTCCTCAGCTCCCATTGAAAGAATACATTTGTCAGTTAAGGTATACCGCTGAGTATGGGAGCTACAAGAAAGCAGGAAGGCAGACCCCAGCTACAGTAGTAAGTAGGTCCCCATGCAGTCTAGCAGCCAGCACGGTGTCACATTTGCAGCTGCTTTCCTGTGGGAGCTATCTTCAATACCGCACTTTTTCTGTTCAGCTCCCATTGAAAAAACTACATTTTGTCTCTTAAGGTACACAACTGGGTATGGGAGCTGCAAGAAAGCAGGAAGATAGATCCCAGCTACAGTAGTAAGTAGGTCCCCATGCAGTCTAGCAGCCAGCACGGTGTCACATTTGCAGCTGCTTTCCTGTGGGAGCTATCTTCAATACCACACTTTTTCTGTTCAGCTCCCATTGAAAGAATACATTTGTCAGTTAAGGTATACCACTGAGTATGGGAGCTACAAGAAAGCAGGAAGGAAGACCCCAGCTACAGTAGTAAGTAGGTCCCCATGCAGTCTATCAGCCAGCACAGTGTCACATTTGCAGCTGCTTTCCTGTGGGAGCTATCTTCAATACCACACTTTTTCTGTTCAGCTCCCATTGAAAGAATACATTTGTCAGTTAAGGTATACCGCTGAGTATGGGAGCTACAAGAAAGCAAGAAGATAGATCCCAGCTACAGTAGTAAGTAGGTCCCCATGCAGTCTAGCAGCCAGCACGGTGTCACATTTGCAGCTGCTTTCCTGTGGGAGCTATCTTCAATACCACACTTTTTCTGTTCAGCTCCCATTGAAAAAACTACATTTTGTCTCTTAAGTTATACAACTGAGTATGGGAGCTACAAGAAAGCAGGAAGATAGATCCCAGCTACAGTAGTAAGTAGGTCCCCATGCAGTCTATCAGCCAGCACGGTGTCACATTTGCAGCTGCTTTCCTGTGGGAGCTATCTTCAATACCACACTTTTTCTGTTCAGCTCCCATTGAAAGAATACATTTGTCAGTTAAGGTATACCGCTGAGTATGGGAGCTACAAGAAAGCAGGAAGATAGATCCCAGCTACAGTAGTAAGTAGGTCTCCATGCAGTCTATCAGCTAGCACGGTGTCACATTTGCAGCTGCTTCCCTGTGAGAGCTATCTTCAATACCAGAGTTTTTCTCCTCAGCTCCCATTGAAAGAATACATTTGTCAGTTAAGGTATACCGCTGAGTATGGGAGCTACAAGAAAGCAGGAAGGCAGACCCGAGCTACAGTAGTAAGTAGGTCCCCATGCAGTCTAGCAGCCAGCACGGTGTCACATTTGCAGCTGCTTTCCTGTGGGAGCTATCTTCAATACCACACTTTTTCTGTTCAGCTCCCATTGAAAAAACTACATTTTGTCTCTTAAGGTATACAACTGAGTATGGGAGCTACAAGAAAGCAGGAAGGAAGACCCCAGCTACAGTAGTAAGTAGGTCCCCATGCAGTCTATCAGCCAGCACGGTGTCACATTTGCAGCTGCTTTCCTGTGGGAGCTATCTTCAATACCACACTTTTTCTGTTCAGCTCCCTTTGAAAAAACTACATTTTGTCTCTTAAGGTATACAACTGAGTATGGGAGCTACAAGAAAGCAGGAAGACAGATCCCAGCTACAGTAGTAAGTAGGTCCCCATGCAGTCTAGCAGCCAGCACGGTGTCACATTTGCAGCTGCTTTCCTGTGGGAGTTATCTTCAATACCACACTTTTTCTGTTCAGCTCCCATTGAAAAAACTACATTTTGTCAGTTAAGGTATACCGCTGAGTATGGCAGCTACAAGAAAGCAGGAAGATAGATCCCAGCTACAGTAGTAAGTAGGTCCCCATGCAGTCTAGCAGCCAGCACGGTGTCACATTTGCAGCTGCTTTCCTGTGGGAGCTATCTTCAATACCACACTTTTTCTGTTCAGCTCCCATTGAAAAAACTACATTTTGTCTCTTAAGGTATACAACTGAGTATGGGAGCTACAAGAAAGCAGGAAGGAAGACCCCAGCTACAGTAGTAAGTAGGTCCCCATGCAGTCTAGCAGCCAGCACGGTGTCACATTTGCAGCTGCTTTCCTGTGGGAGCTATCTTCAATACCACACTTTTTCTGTTCAGCTCCCTTTGAAAAAACTACATTTTGTCTCTTAAGGTATACAACTGAGTATGGGAGCTACAAGAAAGCAGGAAGACAGATCCCAGCTACAGTAGTAAGTAGGTCCCCATGCAGTCTAGCAGCCAGCACGGTGTCACATTTGCAGCTGCTTTCCTGTGGGAGCTATCTTCAATACCACACTTTTTCTGTTCAGCTCCCATTGAAAAAACTACATTTTGTCAGTTAAGGTATACCGCTGAGTATGGCAGCTACAAGAAAGCAGGAAGATAGATCCCAGCTACAGTAGTAAGTAGGTCCCCATGCAGTCTATCAGCCAGCACGGTGTCACATTTGCAGCTGCTTTCCTGTGGGAGCTATCTTCAATACCACACTTTTTCTGTTCAGCTCCCATTGAAAGAATACATTTGTCAGTTAAGGTATACCACTGAATATGGGAGCTACAAGAAAGCAGGAAGGCAGACCCCAGCTACAGTACTAAGTAGGTCCCCATGCAGTCTAGCAGCCAGCACGGTGTCACATTTGCAGCTGCTTTCCTGTGGGAGCTATCTTCAATACCACACTTTTTCTGTTCAGCTCCCATTGAAAGAATACATTTGTCAGTTAAGGTATACCACTGAGTATGGGAGCTACAAGAAAGCAGGAAGATAGATCCCAGCTACAGTAGTAAGTAGGTCCCCATGCAGTCTATCAGCCAGCACGGTGTCACATTTGCAGCTGCTTTCCTGTGGGAGCTATCTTCAATACCACACTTTTTCTGTTCAGCTCCCATTGAAAGAATACATTTGTCTGTTAAGGTATACCACTGAGTATGGGAGCTATAAGAAAGCAGGAAGATAGATCCCAGCTACAGTAGTAAGTAGGTCCCCATGCAGTCTAGCAGCCAGCACGGTGTCACATTTGCAGCTGCTTTCCTGTGGGAGCTATCTTCAATACCACACTTTTTCTGTTCAGCTCCCTTTGAAAAAACTACATTTTGTCTCTTAAGGTATACAACTGAGTATGGGAGCTACAAGAAAGCAGGAAGATAGATCCCAGCTACAGTAGTAAGTAGGTCCCCATGCAGTCTAGCAGCCAGCACGGTGTCACATTTGCAGCTGCTTTCCTGTGGGAGCTATCTTCAATACCACACTTTTTCTGTTCAGCTCCCTTTGAAAAAACTACATTTTGTCTCTTAAGGTATACAACTGAGTATGGGAGCTACAAGAAAGCAGGAAGATAGATCCCAGCTACAGTAGTAAGTAGGTCCCCATGCAGTCTAGCAGCCAGCATGGTGTCACATTTGCAGCTGCTTTCCTGTGGGAGCTATCTTCAATACCACACTTTTTCTGTTCAGCTCCCTTTGAAAAAACTACATTTTGTCTCTTAAGGTATACAACTGAGGATGGGAGCTACAAGAAAGCAGGAAGATAGATACCAGCTACAGTAGTAAGTAGGTCCCCATGCAGTCTAGCAGCCAGCACGGTGTCACATTTGCAGCTGCTTTCCTGTGGGAGCTATCTTCAATACCACAGTTTTTCTGTTCAGCTCCCATTGAAAAAACTACATTTTGTCTCTTAAGGTATACAACTGAGTATGGGAGCTACAAGAAAGCAGGAAGATAGATCACAGCTACAGTAGTAAGTAGGTCCCCATGCAGTCTAGCAGCCAGCACGGTGTCACATTTGCAGCTGCTTTCCTGTGGGAGCTATCTTCAATACCACACTTTTTCTGTTCAGCTCCCATTGAAAGAATACATTTGTCAGTTAAGGTATACCACTGAGTATGGGAGCTACAAGAAAGCAGGAAGATAGATCCTAGCTACAGTAGTAAGTAGGTCCCCATGCAGTCTATCAGCCAGCACGGTGTCACATTTGCAGCTGCTTTCCTGTGGGAGCCATCTTCAATACCACACTTTTTCTGTTCAGCTCCCATTGAAAAAACTACATTTTGTCAGTTAAGGTATACCACTGAGTATGGGAGCTACAAGAAAGCAGGAAGATAGATCCCAGCTACAGTAGTAAGTAGGTCCCCATGCAGTCTAGCAGCCAGCACGGTGTCACATTTGCAGCTGCTTTCCTGTGGGAGCTATCTTCAATACCACACTTTTTCTGTTCAGCTCCCATTGAAAAAACAACATTTTGTCTCTTAAGGTATACCACTGAGTATGGGAGCTACAAGAAAGCAGGAAGATAGATTCCAGCTACAGTAGTAAGTAGTTCCCCATGCAGTCTATCAGCCAGCACGGTGTCACATTTGCAGCTGCTTTCCTGTGGGAGCTATCTTCAATACCACACTTTTTCTGTTCAGCTCCCATTGAAAGAATACATTTGTCAGTTAAGGTATACCGCTGAGTATGGGAGCTACAAGAAAGCAGGAAGATAGATCCCAGCTACAGTAGTAAGTAGGTCCCCATGCAGTCTATCAGCCAGCACGGTGTCACATTTGCAGCTGCTTTCCTGTGGGAGCTATCTTCAATACCACACTTTTTCTGTTCAGCTCCCATTGAAAGAATACATTTGTCAGTTAAGGTATACCGCTGAGTGTGGGAGCTACAAGAAAGCAGGAAGGCAGACCCCAGCTACAGTAATAAGTAGGTCCCCATGCAGTCTATCAGCCAGCAAAGTGTCACATTTGCAGCTGCTTTCCCGTGGGAGCTATCTTCAATACCACAGTTTTTCTGTTCAGCTCCCATTGAAAAAACTACATTTTGTCTCTTATGTTATACAACTGAGTATGGGAGCTACAAGAAAGCAGGAAGATAGATCCCAGCTACAGTAGTAAGTAGGTCCCCATGCAGTCTATCAGCCAGGACGGTGTCACATTCGTAGCTGCATTCCTGTGGGAGCTATCTTCAATACCACACTTTTTCTGTTCAGCTCCCATTGAAAGAATACATTTGTCAGTTAAGGTATACCGCTGAGTATGGGAGCTACAAGAAAGCAGGAAGATAGATCCCAGCTACAGTAGTAAGTAGGTCTCCATGCAGTCTATCAGCTAGCACGGTGTCACATTTGCAGCTGCTTCCCTGTGAGAGCTATCTTCAATACCAGAGTTTTTCTCCTCAGCTCCCATTGAAAGAATACATTTGTCAGTTAAGGTATACCGCTGAGTATGGGAGCTACTAGAAAGCAGGAAGGCAGACCCCAGCTACAGTAGTAAGTAGGTCCCCATGCAGTCTAGCAGCCAGCACGGTGTCACATTTGCAGCTGCTTTCCTGTGGGAGCTATCTTCAATACCGCACTTTTTCTGTTCAGCTCCCATTGAAAAAACTACATTTTGTCTCTTAAGGTACACAACTGGGTATGGGAGCTGCAAGAAAGCAGGAAGATAGATCCCAGCTACAGTAGTAAGTAGGTCCCCATGCAGTCTAGCAGCCAGCACGGTGTCACATTTGCAGCTGCTTTCCTGTGGGAGCTATCTTCAATACCACACTTTTTCTGTTCAGCTCCCATTGAAAGAATACATTTGTCAGTTAAGGTATACCACTGAGTATGGCAGCTACAAGAAAGCAGGAAGGAAGACCCCAGCTACAGTAGTAAGTAGGTCCCCATGCAGTCTATCAGCCAGCACAGTGTCACATTTGCAGCTGCTTTCCTGTGGGAGCTATCTTCAATACCACACTTTTTCTGTTCAGCTCCCATTGAAAGAATACATTTGTCAGTTAAGGTATACCGCTGAGTATGGGAGCTACAAGAAAGCAAGAAGATAGATCCCAGCTACAGTAGTAAGTAGGTCCCCATGCAGTCTAGCAGCCAGCACGGTGTCACATTTGCAGCTGCTTTCCTGTGGGAGCTATCTTCAATACCACACTTTTTCTGTTCAGCTCCCATTGAAAAAACTACATTTTGTCTCTTAAGTTATACAACTGAGTATGGGAGCTACAAGAAAGCAGGAAGATAGATCCCAGCTACAGTAGTAAGTAGGTCCCCATGCAGTCTATCAGCCAGCACGGTGTCACATTTGCAGCTGCTTTCCTGTGGGAGCTATCTTCAATACCACACTTTTTCTGTTCAGCTCCCATTGAAAGAATACATTTGTCAGTTAAGGTATACCGCTGAGTATGGGAGCTACAAGAAAGCAGGAAGATAGATCCCAGCTACAGTAGTAAGTAGGTCTCCATGCAGTCTATCAGCTAGCACGGTGTCACATTTGCAGCTGCTTCCCTGTGAGAGCTATCTTCAATACCAGAGTTTTTCTCCTCAGCTCCCATTGAAAGAATACATTTGTCAGTTAAGGTATACCGCTGAGTATGGGAGCTACAAGAAAGCAGGAAGGCAGACCCGAGCTACAGTAGTAAGTAGGTCCCCATGCAGTCTAGCAGCCAGCACGGTGTCACATTTGCAGCTGCTTTCCTGTGGGAGCTATCTTCAATACCACACTTTTTCTGTTCAGCTCCCATTGAAAAAACTACATTTTGTCTCTTAAGGTATACAACTGAGTATGGGAGCTACAAGAAAGCAGGAAGATAGATCCCAGCTACAGTAGTAAGTAGGTCCCCATGCAGTCTATCAGCCAGCACGGTGTCACATTTGCAGCTGCTTTCCTGTGGGAGCTATCTTCAATACCACACTTTTTCTGTTCAGCTCCCTTTGAAAAAACTACATTTTGTCTCTTAAGGTATACAACTGAGTATGGGAGCTACAAGAAAGCAGGAAGATAGATCCCAGCTACAGTAGTAAGTAGGTCCCCATGCAGTCTAGCAGCCAGCACGGTGTCACATTTGCAGCTGCTTTCCTGTGGGAGCTATCTTCAATACCACACTTTTTCTGTTCAGCTCCCTTTGAAAAAACTACATTTTGTCTCTTAAGGTATACAACTGAGTATGGGAGCTACAAGAAAGCAGGAAGATAGATCCCAGCTACAGTAGTAAGTAGGTCCCCATGCAGTCTAGCAGCCAGCATGGTGTCACATTTGCAGCTGCTTTCCTGTGGGAGCTATCTTCAATACCACACTTTTTCTGTTCAGCTCCCTTTGAAAAAACTACATTTTGTCTCTTAAGGTATACAACTGAGGATGGGAGCTACAAGAAAGCAGGAAGATAGATACCAGCTACAGTAGTAAGTAGGTCCCCATGCAGTCTAGCAGCCAGCACGGTGTCACATTTGCAGCTGCTTTCCTGTGGGAGCTATCTTCAATACCACAGTTTTTCTGTTCAGCTCCCATTGAAAAAACTACATTTTGTCTCTTAAGGTATACAACTGAGTATGGGAGCTACAAGAAAGCAGGAAGATAGATCACAGCTACAGTAGTAAGTAGGTCCCCATGCAGTCTAGCAGCCAGCACGGTGTCACATTTGCAGCTGCTTTCCTGTGGGAGCTATCTTCAATACCACACTTTTTCTGTTCAGCTCCCATTGAAAGAATACATTTGTCAGTTAAGGTATACCACTGAGTATGGGAGCTACAAGAAAGCAGGAAGATAGATCCTAGCTACAGTAGTAAGTAGGTCCCCATGCAGTCTATCAGCCAGCACGGTGTCACATTTGCAGCTGCTTTCCTGTGGGAGCCATCTTCAATACCACACTTTTTCTGTTCAGCTCCCATTGAAAAAACTACATTTTGTCAGTTAAGGTATACCACTGAGTATGGGAGCTACAAGAAAGCAGGAAGATAGATCCCAGCTACAGTAGTAAGTAGGTCCCCATGCAGTCTAGCAGCCAGCACGGTGTCACATTTGCAGCTGCTTTCCTGTGGGAGCTATCTTCAATACCACACTTTTTCTGTTCAGCTCCCATTGAAAAAACAACATTTTGTCTCTTAAGGTATACCACTGAGTATGGGAGCTACAAGAAAGCAGGAAGATAGATTCCAGCTACAGTAGTAAGTAGTTCCCCATGCAGTCTATCAGCCAGCACGGTGTCACATTTGCAGCTGCTTTCCTGTGGGAGCTATCTTCAATACCACACTTTTTCTGTTCAGCTCCCATTGAAAGAATACATTTGTCAGTTAAGGTATACCGCTGAGTATGGGAGCTACAAGAAAGCAGGAAGATAGATCCCAGCTACAGTAGTAAGTAGGTCCCCATGCAGTCTATCAGCCAGCACGGTGTCACATTTGCAGCTGCTTTCCTGTGGGAGCTATCTTCAATACCACACTTTTTCTGTTCAGCTCCCATTGAAAGAATACATTTGTCAGTTAAGGTATACCGCTGAGTGTGGGAGCTACAAGAAAGCAGGAAGGCAGACCCCAGCTACAGTAATAAGTAGGTCCCCATGCAGTCTATCAGCCAGCAAAGTGTCACATTTGCAGCTGCTTTCCCGTGGGAGCTATCTTCAATACCACAGTTTTTCTGTTCAGCTCCCATTGAAAAAACTACATTTTGTCTCTTATGTTATACAACTGAGTATGGGAGCTACAAGAAAGCAGGAAGATAGATCCCAGCTACAGTAGTAAGTAGGTCCCCATGCAGTCTATCAGCCAGGACGGTGTCACATTCGTAGCTGCATTCCTGTGGGAGCTATCTTCAATACCACACTTTTTCTGTTCAGCTCCCATTGAAAGAATACATTTGTCAGTTAAGGTATACCGCTGAGTATGGGAGCTACAAGAAAGCAGGAAGATAGATCCCAGCTACAGTAGTAAGTAGGTCTCCATGCAGTCTATCAGCTAGCACGGTGTCACATTTGCAGCTGCTTCCCTGTGAGAGCTATCTTCAATACCAGAGTTTTTCTCCTCAGCTCCCATTGAAAGAATACATTTGTCAGTTAAGGTATACCGCTGAGTATGGGAGCTACTAGAAAGCAGGAAGGCAGACCCCAGCTACAGTAGTAAGTAGGTCCCCATGCAGTCTAGCAGCCAGCACGGTGTCACATTTGCAGCTGCTTTCCTGTGGGAGCTATCTTCAATACCGCACTTTTTCTGTTCAGCTCCCATTGAAAAAACTACATTTTGTCTCTTAAGGTACACAACTGGGTATGGGAGCTGCAAGAAAGCAGGAAGATAGATCCCAGCTACAGTAGTAAGTAGGTCCCCATGCAGTCTAGCAGCCAGCACGGTGTCACATTTGCAGCTGCTTTCCTGTGGGAGCTATCTTCAATACCACACTTTTTCTGTTCAGCTCCCATTGAAAGAATACATTTGTCAGTTAAGGTATACCACTGAGTATGGCAGCTACAAGAAAGCAGGAAGGAAGACCCCAGCTACAGTAGTAAGTAGGTCCCCATGCAGTCTATCAGCCAGCACAGTGTCACATTTGCAGCTGCTTTCCTGTGGGAGCTATCTTCAATACCACACTTTTTCTGTTCAGCTCCCATTGAAAGAATACATTTGTCAGTTAAGGTATACCGCTGAGTATGGGAGCTACAAGAAAGCAAGAAGATAGATCCCAGCTACAGTAGTAAGTAGGTCCCCATGCAGTCTAGCAGCCAGCACGGTGTCACATTTGCAGCTGCTTTCCTGTGGGAGCTATCTTCAATACCACACTTTTTCTGTTCAGCTCCCATTGAAAAAACTACATTTTGTCTCTTAAGTTATACAACTGAGTATGGGAGCTACAAGAAAGCAGGAAGATAGATCCCAGCTACAGTAGTAAGTAGGTCCCCATGCAGTCTATCAGCCAGCACGGTGTCACATTTGCAGCTGCTTTCCTGTGGGAGCTATCTTCAATACCACACTTTTTCTGTTCAGCTCCCATTGAAAGAATACATTTGTCAGTTAAGGTATACCGCTGAGTATGGGAGCTACAAGAAAGCAGGAAGATAGATCCCAGCTACAGTAGTAAGTAGGTCTCCATGCAGTCTATCAGCTAGCACGGTGTCACATTTGCAGCTGCTTCCCTGTGAGAGCTATCTTCAATACCAGAGTTTTTCTCCTCAGCTCCCATTGAAAGAATACATTTGTCAGTTAAGGTATACCGCTGAGTATGGGAGCTACAAGAAAGCAGGAAGGCAGACCCGAGCTACAGTAGTAAGTAGGTCCCCATGCAGTCTAGCAGCCAGCACGGTGTCACATTTGCAGCTGCTTTCCTGTGGGAGCTATCTTCAATACCACACTTTTTCTGTTCAGCTCCCATTGAAAAAACTACATTTTGTCTCTTAAGGTATACAACTGAGTATGGGAGCTACAAGAAAGCAGGAAGGAAGACCCCAGCTACAGTAGTAAGTAGGTCCCCATGCAGTCTATCAGCCAGCACGGTGTCACATTTGCAGCTGCTTTCCTGTGGGAGCTATCTTCAATACCACACTTTTTCTGTTCAGCTCCCTTTGAAAAAACTACATTTTGTCTCTTAAGGTATACAACTGAGTATGGGAGCTACAAGAAAGCAGGAAGACAGATCCCAGCTACAGTAGTAAGTAGGTCCCCATGCAGTCTAGCAGCCAGCACGGTGTCACATTTGCAGCTGCTTTCCTGTGGGAGTTATCTTCAATACCACACTTTTTCTGTTCAGCTCCCATTGAAAAAACTACATTTTGTCAGTTAAGGTATACCGCTGAGTATGGCAGCTACAAGAAAGCAGGAAGATAGATCCCAGCTACAGTAGTAAGTAGGTCCCCATGCAGTCTAGCAGCCAGCACGGTGTCACATTTGCAGCTGCTTTCCTGTGGGAGCTATCTTCAATACCACACTTTTTCTGTTCAGCTCCCATTGAAAAAACTACATTTTGTCTCTTAAGGTATACAACTGAGTATGGGAGCTACAAGAAAGCAGGAAGGAAGACCCCAGCTACAGTAGTAAGTAGGTCCCCATGCAGTCTAGCAGCCAGCACGGTGTCACATTTGCAGCTGCTTTCCTGTGGGAGCTATCTTCAATACCACACTTTTTCTGTTCAGCTCCCTTTGAAAAAACTACATTTTGTCTCTTAAGGTATACAACTGAGTATGGGAGCTACAAGAAAGCAGGAAGACAGATCCCAGCTACAGTAGTAAGTAGGTCCCCATGCAGTCTAGCAGCCAGCACGGTGTCACATTTGCAGCTGCTTTCCTGTGGGAGCTATCTTCAATACCACACTTTTTCTGTTCAGCTCCCATTGAAAAAACTACATTTTGTCAGTTAAGGTATACCGTTGAGTATGGCAGCTACAAGAAAGCAGGAAGATAGATCCCAGCTACAGTAGTAAGTAGGTCCCCATGCAGTCTAGCAGCCAGCACGGTGTCACATTTGCAGCTGCTTTCCTGTGGGAGCTATCTTCAATACCACACTTTTTCTGTTCAGCTCCCATTGAAAGAATACATTTGTCAGTTAAGGTATACCACTGAATATGGGAGCTACAAGAAAGCAGGAAGGCAGACCCCAGCTACAGTACTAAGTAGGTCCCCATGCAGTCTAGCAGCCAGCACGGTGTCACATTTGCAGCTGCTTTCCTGTGGGAGCTATCTTCAATACCACACTTTTTCTGTTCAGCTCCCATTGAAAGAATACATTTGTCAGTTAAGGTATACCACTGAGTATGGGAGCTACAAGAAAGCAGGAAGATAGATCCCAGCTACAGTAGTAAGTAGGTCCCCATGCAGTCTATCAGCCAGCACGGTGTCACATTTGCAGCTGCTTTCCTGTGGGAGCTATCTTCAATACCACACTTTTTCTGTTCAGCTCCCATTGAAAGAATACATTTGTCTGTTAAGGTATACCACTGAGTATGGGAGCTATAAGAAAGCAGGAAGATAGATCCCAGCTACAGTAGTAAGTAGGTCCCCATGCAGTCTAGCAGCCAGCACGGTGTCACATTTGCAGCTGCTTTCCTGTGGGAGCTATCTTCAATACCACACTTTTTCTGTTCAGCTCCCAATGAAAGAATACATTTGTCAGTTAAGGTATACCACTGAGTACGGGAGCTACAAGAAAGCAGCAAGGCAGACCCCAGCTACAGTAGTAAGTAGGTCCCCATGCAGTCTAGCAGCCAGCACGGTGTCACATTTGCAGCTGCTTTCCTGTGGGAGCTATCTTCAATACCACACTTTTTCTTCTCAGCTTCCATTAAAAAAACTACATTTTGTCAGTTAAGGTATACCGCTGAGTATGGGAGCTACAAGAAAGCAAGAAGATAGATCCCAGCTACAGTAGTAAGTAGGTCCCCATGCAGTCTAGCAGCCAGCACGGTGTCACATTTGCAGCTGCTTTCCTGTGGGAGCTATTTTCAATACCACACTTTTTCTGTTCAGCTCCCATTGAAAGAATACATTTGTCAGTTAAGGTATACCGCTGAGTATAGGAGCTACAAGAAAGCAGGAAGATAGATCCCAGCTACAGTAGTAAGTAGGTCCCCATGCAGTCTAGCAGCCAGCACGGTGTCACATTTGCAGCTGCTTTCCTGTGGGAAATATTTTCAATACCACACTTTTTCTGTTCAGCTCCCATTGAAAGAATACATTTGTCAGTTCAGGTATACCGCTGAGTATGGGAGCTACAAAAAAGCAAGAAGATAGATCCCAGCTACAGTAGTAAGTAGGTCCCCATGCAGTCTGGCAGCCAGCACGGTGTCACATTTGCAGCTGCTTTCCTGTGGGAGCTATCTTCAATACCACACTTTTTCTGTTCAGCTCCCATTGAAAGAATACATTTGTCAGTTAAGGTATACCGCTGAGTGTGGGAGCTACAAGAAAGCAGGAAGGCAGACCCCAGCTACAGTAGTAAGTAGGTCCCCATGCAGTCTAGCAGCCAGCACGGTGTCACATTTGCAGCTGCTTTCCTGTGGGAGCTATCTTCAATACCACAGTTTTTCTGTTCAGCTCCCATTGAAAAAACTACATTTTGTCTCTTAAGTTATACAACTGAGTATGGGAGCTACAAGAAAGCAGGAAGATAGATCCCAGCTACAGTAGTAAGTAGGTCCCCATGCAGTCTATCAGCCAGCATGGTGTCACATTTGCAGCTGCTTTCCTGTGGGAGCTATCTTCAATACCACACTTTTTCTGTTCAGCTCCCATTGAAAGAATACATTTGTCAGTTAAGGTATACCGCTGAGTATGGGAGCTACAAGAAAGCAGGAAGATAGATCCCAGCTACAGTAGTAAGTAGGTCTCCATGCAGTCTATCAGCTAGCACGGTGTCACATTTGCAGCTGCTTCCCTGTGAGAGCTATCTTCAATACCAGAGTTTTTCTCCTCAGCTCCCATTGAAAGAATACATTTGTCAGTTAAGGTATACCGCTGAGTATGGGAGCTACAAGAAAGCAGGAAGGCAGACCCCAGCTACAGTAGTAAGTAGGTCCCCATGCAGTCTAGCAGCCAGCACGGTGTCACATTTGCAGCTGCTTTCCTGTGGGAGCTATCTTCAATACCACACTTTTTCTGTTCAGCTCCCTTTGAAAAAACTACATTTTGTCTCTTAAGGTATACAACTGAGTATGGGAGCTACAAGAAAGCAGGAAGACAGATCCCAGCTACAGTAGTAAGTAGGTCCCCATGCAGTCTAGCAGCCAGCACGGTGTCACATTTGCAGCTGCTTTCCTGTGGGAGCTATCTTCAATACCACACTTTTTCTGTTAAGCTCCCATTGAAAGAATACATTTGTCAGTTAAGGTATACCACTGAATATGGGAGCTACAAGAAAGCAGGAAGGCAGACCCCAGCTACAGTACTAAGTAGGTCCCCATGCAGTCTAGCAGCCAGCACGGTGTCACATTTGCAGCTGCTTTCTTGTGGGAGCTATCTTCAATACCACACTTTTTCTGTTCAGCTCCCATTGAAAGAATACATTTGTCAGTTAAGGTATACCACTGAGTATGGGAGCTACAAGAAAGCAGGAAGGCAGACCCCAGCTACAGTAGTAAGTAGGTCCCCATGCAGTCTAGCAGCCAGCACGGTGTCACATTTGCAGCTGCTTTCCTGTGGGAGCTATCTTCAATACCACACTTTTTCTGTTCAGCTCCCATTGAAAGAATACATTTGTCAGTTCAGGTATACCGCTGAGTATGGGAGCTACAAAAAAGCAAGAAGATAGATCCCAGCTACAGTAGTAAGTAGGTCCCCATGCAGTCTGGCAGCCAGCACGGTGTCACATTTGCAGCTGCTTTCCTGTGGGAGCTATCTTCAATACCACACTTTTTCTGTTCAGCTCCCATTGAAAAAACTACATTTTGTCTCTTAAGGTATACAACTGAGTATGGGAGCTACAAGAAAGCAGGAAGATAGATCCCAGCTACAGTAGTAAGTAGGTCCCCATGCAGTCTAGCAGCCAGCACTGTGTCACATTTGCAGCTGCTTTCCTGTGGGAGCTATCTTCAATACCACACTTTTTCTGTTCAGCTCCCATTGAAAGAATACATTTGTCAGTTAAGGTATACAGCTGAGTATGGGAGCTACAAGAAAGCAGGAAGGCAGACCCCAGCTACAGTAGTAAGTAGGTCCCCATGCAGTCTATCAGTCAGCACAGTGTCACTTTTGCAGCTGCTTTCCTTTGGGAGCTATCTTCAATACCACACTTTTTCTGTTCAGCTCCCATTGAAAAAACTACATTTTGTCAGTTAAGGTATACAACTGAGTATGGGAGCTACAAGAAAGCAGGAAGATAGATCCCAGCTACAGTAGTAAGTATGTCTCCATGCAGTCTATGAGCTAGCACGGTGTCACATTTGCAGCTGCTTTCCTGTGGGAGCTATCTTCAATAACACACTTTTTCTGTTCAGCTCCCATTGAAAAAGCAACATTTTGTCTCTTAAGGTATATAACTGAGTATGGGAGCTACAAGAAAGCAGGAAGATAGATTCCAGCTACAGTAGTAAGTAGGTCCCCATGCAGTCTATCAGCCAGCACAGTGTCACATTTGCAGCTGCTTTCCTGTGGGAGCTATCTTCAATACCACACTTTTTCTGTTCAGCTCCCATTGAAAGAATACATTTGTCAGTTAAGGTATACCACTGAGTATGGGAGCTACAAGAAAGCAGGAAGATAGATCCCAGCTACAGTAGTAAGTAGGTCCCCATGCAGTCTAGCAGCCAGCACGGTGTCACATTTGCAGCTGCTTTCCTGTGGGAGCTATCTTCAATACCACAGTTTTTCTGTTCAGCTCCCATTGAAAGAATACATTTGTCAGTTAAGGTATACCACTGAGTATGGGAGCTACAAGAAAGCAGGAAGGCAGACCCCAGCTACAGTAGTAAGTAGGTCCCCATGCAGTCTAGCAGCCAGCACGGTGTCACATTTGCAGCTGCTTTCCTGTGGGAGCTATCTTCAATACCACAGTTTTTCTGTTCAGCTCCCATTGCAAAAAACTACATTTTGTCTCTTATGTTATACAACTGAGTATGGGAGCTACAAGAAAGCAGGAAGATAGATCCCAGCTACAGTAGTAAGTAGGTCCCCATGCAGTCTATCAGCCAGGACGGTGTCACATTCGTAGCTGCATTCCTGTGGGAGCTATCTTCAATACCACAGTTTTTCTGTTCAGCTCCCATTGAAAGAATACATTTGTCAGTTAAGGTATACCGCTGAGTATGGGAGCTACAAGAAAGCAGGAAGATAGATCCCAGCTACAGTAGTAAGTAGGTCTCCATGCAGTCTATCAGCTAGCACGGTGTCACATTTGCAGCTGCTTCCCTGTGAGAGCTATCTTCAATACCAGAGTTTTTCTCCTCAGCTCCCATTGAAAGAATACATTTGTCAGTTAAGGTATACCGTTGAGTATAGGAGCTACAAGAAAGCAGGAAGATAGATCCCAGCTACAGTAGTAAGTAGGTCCCCATGCAGTCTAGCAGCCAGCACGGTGTCACATTTGCAGCTGCTTTCCTGTGGGAGCTATTTTCAATACCACACTTTTTCTGTTCAGCTCCCATTGAAAGAATACATTTGTCAGTTAAGGTATACCGCTGAGTATAGGAGCTACAAGAAAGCAGGAAGATAGATCCCAGCTACAGTAGTAAGTAGGTCCCCATGCAGTCTAGCAGCCAGCACGGTGTCACATTTGCAGCTGCTTTCCTGTGGGAGCTATTTTCAATACCACACTTTTTCTGTTCAGCTCCCATTGAAAGAATACATTTGTCAGTTAAGGTATACCGCTGAGTATGGGAGCTACAAAAAAGCAAGAAGATAGATCCCAGCTACAGTAGTAAGTAGGTCCCCATGCAGTCTGGCAGCCAGCACGGTGTCACATTTGCAGCTGCTTTCCTGTGGGAGCTATCTTCAATACCACACTTTTTCTGTTCAGCTCCCATTGAAAGAATACATTTGTCAGTTAAGGTATACCGCTGAGTGTGGGAGCTACAAGAAAGCAGGAAGGCAGACCCCAGCTACAGTAGTAAGTAGGTCCCCATGCAGTCTAGCAGCCAGCACGGTGTCACATTTGCAGCTGCTTTCCTGTGGGAGCTATCTTCAATACCACAGTTTTTCTGTTCAGCTCCCATTGAAAGAATACATTTGTCAGTTAAGGTATACCGCTGAGTATGGGAGCTACAAGAAAGCAGGAAGATAGATCCCAGCTACAGTAGTAAGTAGGTCTCCATGCAGTCTATCAGCTAGCACGGTGTCACATTTGCAGCTGCTTCCCTGTGAGAGCTATCTTCAATACCAGAGTTTTTCTCCTCAGCTCCCATTGAAAGAATACATTTGTCAGTTAAGGTATACCGCTGAGTATAGGAGCTACAAGAAAGCAGGAAGATAGATCCCAGCTACAGTAGTAAGTAGGTCCCCATGCAGTCTAGCAGCCAGCACGGTGTCACATTTGCAGCTGCTTTCCTGTGGGAGCTATTTTCAATACCACACTTTTTCTGTTCAGCTCCCATTGAAAGAATACATTTGTCAGTTAAGGTATACCGCTGAGTATAGGAGCTACAAGAAAGCAGGAAGATAGATCCCAGCTACAGTAGTAAGTAGGTCCCCATGCAGTCTAGCAGCCAGCACGGTGTCACATTTGCAGCTGCTTTCCTGTGGGAGCTATTTTCAATACCACACTTTTTCTGTTCAGCTCCCATTGAAAGAATACATTTGTCAGTTCAGGTATACCGCTGAGTATGGGAGCTACAAAAAAGCAAGAAGATAGATCCCAGCTACAGTAGTAAGTAGGTCCCCATGCAGTCTGGCAGCCAGCACGGTGTCACATTTGCAGCTGCTTTCCTGTGGGAGCTATCTTCAATACCACACTTTTTCTGTTCAGCTCCCATTGAAAGAATACATTTGTCAGTTAAGGTATACCGCTGAGTGTGGGAGCTACAAGAAAGCAGGAAGGCAGACCCCAGCTACAGTAGTAAGTAGGTCCCCATGCAGTCTAGCAGCCAGCACGGTGTCACATTTGCAGCTGCTTTCCTGTGGGAGCTATCTTCAATACCACAGTTTTTCTGTTCAGCTCCCATTGAAAAAACTACATTTTGTCTCTTAAGTTATACAACTGAGTATGGGAGCTACAAGAAAGCAGGAAGATAGATCCCAGCTACAGTAGTAAGTAGGTCCCCATGCAGTCTATCAGCCAGCATGGTGTCACATTTGCAGCTGCTTTCCTGTGGGAGCTATCTTCAATACCACACTTTTTCTGTTCAGCTCCCATTGAAAGAATACATTTGTCAGTTAAGGTATACCGCTGAGTATGGGAGCTACAAGAAAGCAGGAAGATAGATCCCAGCTACAGTAGTAAGTAGGTCTCCATGCAGTCTATCAGCTAGCACGGTGTCACATTTGCAGCTGCTTCCCTGTGAGAGCTATCTTCAATACCAGAGTTTTTCTCCTCAGCTCCCATTGAAAGAATACATTTGTCAGTTAAGGTATACCGCTGAGTATGGGAGCTACAAGAAAGCAGGAAGGCAGACCCCAGCTACAGTAGTAAGTAGGTCCCCATGCAGTCTAGCAGCCAGCACGGTGTCACATTTGCAGCTGCTTTCCTGTGGGAGCTATCTTCAATACCACACTTTTTCTGTTCAGCTCCCTTTGAAAAAACTACATTTTGTCTCTTAAGGTATACAACTGAGTATGGGAGCTACAAGAAAGCAGGAAGACAGATCCCAGCTACAGTAGTAAGTAGGTCCCCATGCAGTCTAGCAGCCAGCACGGTGTCACATTTGCAGCTGCTTTCCTGTGGGAGCTATCTTCAATACCACACTTTTTCTGTTCAGCTCCCATTGAAAAAACTACATTTTGTCAGTTAAGGTATACCGCTGAGTATGGCAGCTACAAGAAAGCAGGAAGATAGATCCCAGCTACAGTAGTAAGTAGGTCCCCATGCAGTCTAGCAGCCAGCACGGTGTCACATTTGCAGCTGCTTTCCTGTGGGAGCTATCTTCAATACCACACTTTTTCTGTTAAGCTCCCATTGAAAGAATACATTTGTCAGTTAAGGTATACCACTGAATATGGGAGCTACAAGAAAGCAGGAAGGCAGACCCCAGCTACAGTACTAAGTAGGTCCCCATGCAGTCTAGCAGCCAGCACGGTGTCACATTTGCAGCTGCTTTCTTGTGGGAGCTATCTTCAATACCACACTTTTTCTGTTCAGCTCCCATTGAAAGAATACATTTGTCAGTTAAGGTATACCACTGAGTATGGGAGCTACAAGAAAGCAGGAAGATAGATCCCAGCTACAGTAGTAAGTAGGTCCCCATGCAGTCTAGCAGCCAGCACGGTGTCACATTTGCAGCTGCTTTCCTGTGGGAGCTATCTTCAATACCACACTTTTTCTGTTCAGCTCCCATTGAAAGAATACATTTGTCAGTTCAGGTATACCGCTGAGTATGGGAGCTACAAAAAAGCAAGAAGATAGATCCCAGCTACAGTAGTAAGTAGGTCCCCATGCAGTCTGGCAGCCAGCACGGTGTCACATTTGCAGCTGCTTTCCTGTGGGAGCTATCTTCAATACCACACTTTTTCTGTTCAGCTCCCATTGAAAAAACTACATTTTGTCTCTTAAGGTATACAACTGAGTATGGGAGCTACAAGAAAGCAGGAAGATAGATCCCAGCTACAGTAGTAAGTAGGTCCCCATGCAGTCTAGCAGCCAGCACGGTGTCACATTTGCAGCTGCTTTCCTGTGGGAGCTATCTTCAATACCACACTTTTTCTGTTCAGCTCCCATTGAAAGAATACATTTGTCAGTTAAGGTATACAGCTGAGTATGGGAGCTACAAGAAAGCAGGAAGGCAGACCCCAGCTACAGTAGTAAGTAGGTCCCCATGCAGTCTATCAGTCAGCACAGTGTCACTTTTGCAGCTGCTTTCCTTTGGGAGCTATCTTCAATACCACACTTTTTCTTTTCAGCTCCCATTGAAAGAATACATTTGTCTCTTAAGGTATACCACTGAGTACGGGAGCTACAAGAAAGCAGGAAGGCAGACCCCAGCTACAGTAGTAAGTAGGTCCCCATGCAGTCTAGCAGCCAGCACGGTGTCACATTTGCAGCTGCTTTCCTGTGGGAGCTATCTTCAATACCACACTTTTTCTGTTCAGCTCCCATTGAAAAAACTACATTTTGTCAGTTAAGGTATACAACTGAGTATGGGAGCTACAAGAAAGCAGGAAGATAGATCCCAGCTACAGTAGTAAGTATGTCTCCATGCAGTCTATGAGCTAGCACGGTGTCACATTTGCAGCTGCTTTCCTGTGGGAGCTATCTTCAATACCACACTTTTTCTGTTCAGCTCCCATTGAAAAAGCAACATTTTGTCTCTTAAGGTATATAACTGAGTATGGGAGCTACAAGAAAGCAGGAAGATAGATTCCAGCTACAGTAGTAAGTAGGTCCCCATGCAGTCTATCAGCCAGCACAGTGTCACATTTGCAGCTGCTTTCCTGTGGGAGCTATCTTCAATACCACACTTTTTCTGTTCAGCTCCCATTGAAAGAATACATTTGTCAGTTAAGGTATACCACTGAGTATGGGAGCTACAAGAAAGCAGGAAGATAGATCCCAGCTACAGTAGTAAGTAGGTCCCCATGCAGTCTAGCAGCCAGCACGGTGTCACATTTGCAGCTGCTTTCCTGTGGGAGCTATCTTCAATACCACACTTTTTCTGTTCAGCTCCCATTGAAAGAATACATTTGTCAGTTAAGGTATACCACTGAGTATGGGAGCTACAAGAAAGCAGGAAGGGTAACCCCAGCTACAGTAGTAAGTAGGTCCCCATGCAGTCTAGCAGCCAGCACGGTGTCACATTTGCAGCTGCTTTCCTGTGGGAGCTATCTTCAATACCACAGTTTTTCTGTTCAGCTCCCATTGCAAAAAACTACATTTTGTCTCTTATGTTATACAACTGAGTATGGGAGCTACAAGAAAGCAGGAAGATAGATCCCAGCTACAGTAGTAAGTAGGTCCCCATGCAGTCTATCAGCCAGGACGGTGTCACATTCGTAGCTGCATTCCTGTGGGAGCTATCTTCAATACCACACTTTTTCTGTTCAGCTCCCATTGAAAGAATACATTTGTCAGTTAAGGTATACCGCTGAGTATGGGAGCTACAAGAAAGCAGGAAGATAGATCCCAGCTACAGTAGTAAGTAGGTCTCCATGCAGTCTATCAGCTAGCACGGTGTCACATTTGCAGCTGCTTCCCTGTGAGAGCTATCTTCAATACCAGAGTTTTTCTCCTCAGCTCCCATTGAAAGAATACATTTGTCAGTTAAGGTATACCGCTGAGTATGGGAGCTACAAGAAAGCAGGAAGGCAGACCCCAGCTACAGTAGTAAGTAGGTCCCCATGCAGTCTAGCAGCCAGCACGGTGTCACATTTACAGCTGCTTTCCTGTGGGAGCTATCTTCAATACCACACTTTTTCTGTTCAGCTCCCATTGAAAAAACTACATTTTGTCTCTTAAGGTATACAACTGAGTATGGGAGCTACAAGAAAGCAGGAAGGAAGACCCCAGCTACAGTAGTAAGTAGGTCCCCATGCAGTCTATCAGCCAGCACGGTGTCACATTTGCAGCTGCTTTCCTGTGGGAGCTATCTTCAATACCACACTTTTTCTGTTCAGCTCCCTTTGAAAAAACTACATTTTGTCTCTTAAGGTATACAACTGAGTATGGGAGCTACAAGAAAGCAGGAAGACAGATCCCAGCTACAGTAGTAAGTAGGTCCCCATGCAGTCTAGCAGCCAGCACGGTGTCACATTTGCAGCTGCTTTCCTGTGGGAGTTATCTTCAATACCACACTTTTTCTGTTCAGCTCCCATTGAAAAAACTACATTTTGTCAGTTAAGGTATACCGCTGAGTATGGCAGCTACAAGAAAGCAGGAAGATAGATCCCAGCTACAGTAGTAAGTAGGTCCCCATGCAGTCTAGCAGCCAGCACGGTGTCACATTTGCAGCTGCTTTCCTGTGGGAGCTATCTTCAATACCACACTTTTTCTGTTCAGCTCCCATTGAAAAAACTACATTTTGTCTCTTAAGGTATACAACTGAGTATGGGAGCTACAAGAAAGCAGGAAGGAAGACCCCAGCTACAGTAGTAAGTAGGTCCCCATGCAGTCTATCAGCCAGCACGGTGTCACATTTGCAGCTGCTTTCCTGTGGGAGCTATCTTCAATACCACACTTTTTCTGTTCAGCTCCCTTTGAAAAAACTACATTTTGTCTCTTAAGGTATACAACTGAGTATGGGAGCTACAAGAAAGCAGGAAGACAGATCCCAGCTACAGTAGTAAGTAGGTCCCCATGCAGTCTAGCAGCCAGCACGGTGTCACATTTGCAGCTGCTTTCCTGTGGGAGCTATCTTCAATACCACACTTTTTCTGTTCAGCTCCCATTGAAAAACTACATTTTGTCAGTTAAGGTATACCGCTGAGTATGGGAGCTATAAGAAAGCAGGAAGATAGATCCCAGCTACAGTAGTAAGTAGGTCCCCATGCAGTCTAGCAGCCAGCACGGTGTCACATTTGCAGCTGCTTTCCTGTGGGAGCTATCTTCAATACCACACTTTTTCTGTTCAGCTCCCAATGAAAGAATACATTTGTCAGTTAAGGTATACCACTGAGTACGGGAGCTACAAGAAAGCAAGAAGATAGATCCCAGCTACAGTAGTAAGTAGGTCCCCATGCAGTCTAGCAGCCAGCACGGTGTCACATTTGCAGCTGCTTTCCTGTGGGAGCTATTTTCAATACCACACTTTTTCTGTTCAGCTCCCATTGAAAGAATACATTTGTCAGTTCAGGTATACCGCTGAGTATGGGAGCTACAAAAAAGCAAGAAGATAGATCCCAGCTACAGTAGTAAGTAGGTCCCCATGCAGTCTAGCAGCCAGCACGGTGTCACATTTGCAGCTGCTTTCCTGTGGGAGCTATCTTCAATACCACACTTTTTCTTCTCAGCTTCCATTAAAAAAACTACATTTTGTCAGTTAATGTATACCGCTGAGTATGGGAGCTACAAGAAAGCAAGAAGATAGATCCCAGCTACAGTAGTAAGTAGGTCCCCATGCAGTCCAGCAGCCAGCACGGTGTCACATTTGCAGCTGCTTTCCTGTGGGAGCTATCTTCAATACCACAGTTTTTCTGCTCAACTCCCATTGAAAGAATACATTTGTCAGTTAAGGTATACCGCTGAGTATAGGAGCTACAAGAAAGCAGGAAGATAGATCCCAGCTACAGTAGTAAGTAGGTCCCCATGCAGTCTAGCAGCCAGCACGGTGTCACAATTGCAGCTGCTTTCCTGTGGGAGCTATTTTCAATACCACACTTTTTCTGTTCAGCTCCCATTGAAAGAATACATTTGTCAGTTCAGGTATACCGCTGAGTATGGGAGCTACAAAAAAGCAAGAAGATAGATCCCAGCTACAGTAGTAAGTAGGTCCCCATGCAGTCTGGCAGCCAGCACGGTGTCACATTTGCAGCTGCTTTCCTGTGGGAGCTATCTTCAATACCACACTTTTTCTGTTCAGCTCCCATTGAAAGAATACATTTGTCAGTTAAGGTATACCGCTGAGTGTGGGAGCTACAAGAAAGCAGGAAGGCAGACCCCAGCTACAGTAGTAAGTAGGTCCCCATGCAGTCTAGCAGCCAGCACGGTGTCACATTTGCAGCTGCTTTCCTGTGGGAGCTATCTTCAATACCACAGTTTTTCTGTTCAGCTCCCATTGAAAAAAGTACATTTTGTCTCTTAAGTTATACAACTGAGTATGGGAGCTACAAGAAAGCAGGAAGATAGATCCCAGCTACAGTAGTAAGTAGGTCCCCATGCAGTCTATCAGCCAGCATGGTGTCACATTTGCAGCTGCTTTCCTGTGGGAGCTATCTTCAATACCACACTTTTTCTGTTCAGCTCCCATTGAAAGAATACATTTGTCAGTTAAGGTATACCGCTGAGTATGGGAGCTACAAGAAAGCAGGAAGATAGATCCCAGCTACAGTAGTAAGTAAGTCTCCATGCAGTCTATCAGCTAGCACGGTGTCACATTTGCAGCTGCTTCCCTGTGAGAGCTATCTTCAATACCAGAGTTTTTCTCCTCAGCTCCCATTGAAAGAATACATTTGTCAGTTAAGGTATACCGCTGAGTATGGGAGCTACAAGAAAGCAGGAAGGCAGACCCCAGCTACAGTAGTAAGTAGGTCCCCATGCAGTCTAGCAGCCAGCACGGTGTCACATTTGCAGCTGCTTTCCTGTGGGAGCTATCTTCAATACCACAGTTTTTCTGTTCAGCTCCCATTGAAAAAACTACATTTTGTCTCTTATGTTATACAACTGAGTATGGGAGCTACAAGAAAGCAGGAAGATAGATCCCAGCTACAGTAGTAAGTAGGTCCCCATGCAGTCTATCAGCCAGGACGGTGTCACATTCGTAGCTGCATTCCTGTGGGAGCTATCTTCAATACCACACTTTTTCTGTTCAGCTCCCATTGAAAGAATACATTTGTCAGTTAAGGTATACCGCTGAGTATGGGAGCTACAAGAAAGCAGGAAGATAGATCCCAGCTACAGTAGTAAGTAGGTCTCCATGCAGTCTATCAGCTAGCACGGTGTCACATTTGCAGCTGCTTCCCTGTGAGAGCTATCTTCAATACCAGAGTTTTTCTCCTCAGCTCCCATTGAAAGAATACATTTGTCAGTTAAGGTATACCGCTGAGTATGGGAGCTACAAGAAAGCAGGAAGGCAGACCCCAGCTACAGTAGTAAGTAGGTCCCCATGCAGTCTAGCAGCCAGCACGGTGTCACATTTGCAGCTGCTTTCCTGTGGGAGCTATCTTCAATACCACACTTTTTCTGTTCAGCTCCCATTGAAAAAACTACATTTTGTCTCTTAAGGTATACAACTGAGTATGGGAGCTACAAGAAAGCAGGAAGGAAGACCCCAGCTACAGTAGTAAGTAGGTCCCCATGCAGTCTATCAGCCAGCACGGTGACACATTTGCAGCTGCTTTCCTGTGGGAGCTATCTTCAATACCACACTTTTTCTGTTCACCTCCCTTTGAAAAAACTACATTTTGTCTCTTAAGGTATACAACTGAGTATGGGAGCTACAAGAAAGCAGGAAGACAGATCCCAGCTACAGTAGTAAGTAGGTCCCCATGCAGTCTAGCAGCCAGCACGGTGTCACATTTGCAGCTGCTTTCCTGTGGGAGTTATCTTCAATACCACACTTTTTCTGTTCAGCTCCCATTGAAAAAACTACATTTTGTCAGTTAAGGTATACCGCTGAGTATGGCAGCTACAAGAAAGCAGGAAGATAGATCTCAGCTACAGTAGTAAGTAGGTCCCCATGCAGTCTAGCAGCCAGCACGGTGTCACATTTGCAGCTGCTTTCCTGTGGGAGCTATCTTCAATACCACACTTTTTCTGTTCAGCTCCCATTGAAAAAACTACATTTTGTCTCTTAAGGTATACAACTGAGTATGGGAGCTACAAGAAAGCAGGAAGGAAGACCCCAGCTACAGTAGTAAGTAGGTCCCCATGCAGTCTATCAGCCAGCACGGTGTCACATTTGCAGCTGCTTTCCTGTGGGAGCTATCTTCAATACCACACTTTTTCTGTTCAGCTCCCATTGAAAAAACTACATTTTGTCTCTTAAGGTATACAACTGAGTATGGGAGCTACAAGAAAGCAGGAAGACAGATCCCAGCTACAGTAGTAAGTAGGTCCCCATGCAGTCTAGCAGCCAGCACGGTGTCACATTTGCAGCTGCTTTCCTGTGGGAGCTATCTTCAATACCACACTTTTTCTGTTCAGCTCCCATTGAAAAACTACATTTTGTCAGTTAAGGTATACCGCTGAGTATGGCAGCTACAAGAAAGCAGGAAGATAGATCCCAGCTACAGTAGTAAGTAGGTCCCCATGCAGTCTAGCAGCCAGCACGGTGTCACATTTGCAGCTGCTTTCCTGTGGGAGCTATCTTCAATACCACACTTTTTCTGTTCAGCTCCCATTGAAAGAATACATTTGTCAGTTAAGGTATACCACTGAATATGGGAGCTACAAGAAAGCAAGAAGGCAGATCCCAGCTACAGTAGTAAGTAGGTCCCCATGCAGTCTATCAGCCAGCACGGTGTCACATTTGCAGCTGCTTTCCTGTGGGAGCTATCTTCAATACCACACTTTTTCTGTTCAGCTCCCATTGAAAGAATACATTTGTCAGTTAAGGTATACCACTGAGTATGGGAGCTACAAGAAAGCAGGAAGATAGATCCCAGCTACAGTAGTAAGTAGGTCCCCATGCAGTCTATCAGCCAGCACGGTGTCACATTTGCAGCTGCTTTCCTGTGGGAGCTATCTTCAATACCACACTTTTTCTGTTCAGCTCCCATTGAAAGAATACATTTGTCTGTTAAGGTATACCACTGAGTATGGGAGCTATAAGAAAGCAGGAAGATAGATCCCAGCTACAGTAGTAAGTAGGTCCCCATGCAGTCTAGCAGCCAGCACGGTGTCACATTTGCAGCTGCTTTCCTGTGGGAGCTATCTTCAATACCACACTTTTTCTGTTCAGCTCCCAATGAAAGAATACATTTGTCAGTTAAGGTATACCACTGAGTACGGGAGCTACAAGAAAGCAAGAAGATAGATCCCAGCTACAGTAGTAAGTAGGTCCCCATGCAGTCTAGCAGCCAGCACGGTGTCACATTTGCAGCTGCTTTCCTGTGGGAGCTATCTTCAATACCACACTTTTTCTTCTCAGCTTCCATTAAAAAAACTACATTTTGTCAGTTAAGGTATACCGCTGAGTATGGGAGCTACAAGAAAGCAAGAAGATAGATCCCAGCTACAGTAGTAAGTAGGTCCCCATGCAGTCTAGCAGCCAGCACGGTGTCACATTTGCAGCTGCTTTCCTGTGGGAGCTATCTTCAATACCACAGTTTTTCTGCTCAACTCCCATTGAAAGAATACATTTGTCAGTTAAGGTATACCGCTGAGTATAGGAGCTACAAGAAAGCAGGAAGATAGATCCCAGCTACAGTAGTAAGTAGGTCCCCATGCAGTCTAGCAGCCAGCACGGTGTCACATTTGCAGCTGCTTTCCTGTGGGAGCTATTTTCAATACCACACTTTTTCTGTTCAGCTCCCATTGAAAGAATACATTTGTCAGTTCAGGTATACCGCTGAGTATGGGAGCTACAAAAAAGCAAGAAGATAGATCCCAGCTACAGTAGTAAGTAGGTCCCCATGCAGTCTGGCAGCCAGCACGGTGTCACATTTGCAGCTGCTTTCCTGTGGGAGCTATCTTCAATACCACACTTTTTCTGTTCAGCTCCCATTGAAAGAATACATTTGTCAGTTAAGGTATACCGCTGAGTGTGGGAGCTACAAGAAAGCAGGAAGGCAGACCCCAGCTACAGTAGTAAGTAGGTCCCCATGCAGTCTAGCAGCCAGCACGGTGTCACATTTGCAGCTGCTTTCCTGTGGGAGCTATCTTCAATACCACAGTTTTTCTGTTCAGCTCCCATTGAAAAAAGTACATTTTGTCTCTTAAGTTATACAACTGAGTATGGGAGCTACAAGAAAGCAGGACGATAGATCCCAGCTACAGTAGTAAGTAGGTCCCCATGCAGTCTATCAGCCAGCATGGTGTCACATTTGCAGCTGCTTTCCTGTGGGAGCTATCTTCAATACCACACTTTTTCTGTTCAGCTCCCATTGAAAGAATACATTTGTCAGTTAAGGTATACCGCTGAGTATGGGAGCTACAAGAAAGCAGGAAGATAGATCCCAGCTACAGTAGTAAGTAGGTCTCCATGCAGTCTATCAGCTAGCACGGTGTCACATTTGCAGCTGCTTCCCTGTGAGAGCTATCTTCAATACCAGAGTTTTTCTCCTCAGCTCCCATTGAAAGAATACATTTGTCAGTTAAGGTATACCGCTGAGTATGGGAGCTACAAGAAAGCAGGAAGGCAGACCCCAGCTACAGTAGTAAGTAGGTCCCCATGCAGTCTAGCAGCCAGCACGGTGTCACATTTGCAGCTGCTTTCCTGTGGGAGCTATCTTCAATACCACACTTTTTCTGTTCAGCTCCCATTGAAAGAATACATTTGTCAGTTAAGGTATACCACTGAATATGGGAGCTACAAGAAAGCAGGAAGGCAGACCCCAGCTACAGTACTAAGTAGGTCCCCATGCAGTCTAGCAGCCAGCACGGTGTCACATTTGCAGCTGCTTTCTTGTGGGAGCTATCTTCAATACCACACTTTTTCTGTTCAGCTCCCATTGAAAGAATACATTTGTCAGTTAAGGTATACCACTGAGTATGGGAGCTACAAGAAAGCAGGAAGATAGATCCCAGCTACAGTAGTAAGTAGGTCCCCATGCAGTCTAGCAGCCAGCACGGTGTCACATTTGCAGCTGCTTTCCTGTGGGAGCTATCTTCAATACCACACTTTTTCTGTTCAGCTCCCATTGAAAGAATACATTTGTCAGTTCAGGTATACCGCTGAGTATGGGAGCTACAAAAAAGCAAGAAGATAGATCCCAGCTACAGTAGTAAGTAGGTCCCCATGCAGTCTGGCAGCCAGCACGGTGTCACATTTGCAGCTGCTTTCCTGTGGGAGCTATCTTCAATACCACACTTTTTCTGTTCAGCTCCCATTGAAAAAACTACATTTTGTCTCTTAAGGTATACAACTGAGTATGGGAGCTACAAGAAAGCAGGAAGATAGATCCCAGCTACAGTAGTAAGTAGGTCCCCATGCAGTCTAGCAGCCAGCACGGTGTCACATTTGCAGCTGCTTTCCTGTGGGAGCTATCTTCAATACCACACTTTTTCTGTTCAGCTCCCATTGAAAGAATACATTTGTCAGTTAAGGTATACAGCTGAGTATGGGAGCTACAAGAAAGCAAGAAGGCAGACCCCAGCTACAGTAGTAAGTAGGTCCCCATGCAGTCTATCAGTCAGCACAGTGTCACTTTTGCAGCTGCTTTCCTTTGGGAGCTATCTTCAATACTACACTTTTTCTTTTCAGCTCCCATTGAAAGAATACATTTGTCTCTTAAGGTATACCACTGAGTACGGGAGCTACAAGAAAGCAGGAAGGCAGACCCCAGCTACAGTAGTAAGTAGGTCCCCATGCAGTCTAGCAGCCAGCACGGTGTCACATTTGCAGCTGCTTTCCTGTGGGAGCTATCTTCAATACCACACTTTTTCTGTTCAGCTCCCATTGAAAAAACTACATTTTGTCAGTTAAGGTATACAACTGAGTATGGGAGCTACAAGAAAGCAGGAAGATAGATCCCAGCTACAGTAGTAAGTATGTCTCCATGCAGTCTATGAGCTAGCACGGTGTCACATTTGCAGCTGCTTTCCTGTGGGAGCTATCTTCAATACCACACTTTTTCTGTTCAGCTCCCATTGAAAAAGCAACATTTTGTCTCTTAAGGTATATAACTGAGTATGGGAGCTACAAGAAAGCAGGAAGATAGATTCCAGCTACAGTAGTAAGTAGGTCCCCATGCAGTCTATCAGCCAGCACAGTGTCACATTTGCAGCTGCTTTCCTGTGGGAGCTATCTTCAATACCACCCTTTTTCTGTTCAGCTCCCATTGAAAGAATACATTTGTCAGTTAAGGTATACCACTGAGTATGGGAGCTACAAGAAAGCAGGAAGATAGATCCCAGCTACAGTAGTAAGTAGGTCCCCATGCAGTCTAGCAGCCAGCACGGTGTCACATTTGCAGCTGCTTTCCTGTGGGAGCTATCTTCAATACCACAGTTTTTCTGTTCAGCTCCCATTGAAAGAATACATTTGTCAGTTAAGGTATACCACTGAGTATGGGAGCTACAAGAAAGCAGGAAGGCAGACCCCAGCTACAGTAGTAAGTAGATCCCCATACAGTCTAGCAGCCAGCACGGTGTCACATTTGCAGCTGCTTTCCTGTGGGAGCTATCTTCAATACCACACTTTTTCTGTTCAGCTCCCATTGAAAGAATACATTTGTCAGTTAAGGTATACCGCTGAGTGTGGGAGCTACAAGAAAGCAGGAAGGGTAACCCCAGCTACAGTAGTAAGTAGGTCCCCATGCAGTCTAGCAGCCAGCACGGTGTCACATTTGCAGCTGCTTTCCTGTGGGAGCTATCTTCAATACCACAGTTTTTCTGTTCAGCTCCCATTGAAAAAACTACATTTTGTCTCTTAAGTTATACAACTGAGTATGGGAGCTACAAGAAAGCAGGAAGATAGATCCTAGCTACAGTAGTAAGTAGGTCCCCATTCAGTCTATCAGCCAGCACGGTGTCACATTTGCAGCTGCTTTCCTGTGGGAGCTATCTTCAATACCACACTTTTTCTGTTCAGCTCCCATTGAAAGAATACATTTGTCAGTTAAGGTATACAGCTGAGTATGGGAGCTACAAGAAAGCAGGAAGGCAGACCCCAGCTACAGTAGTAAGTAGGTCCCCATGCAGTCTATCAGTCAGCACAGTGTCACTTTTGCAGCTGCTTTCCTTTGGGAGCTATCTTCAATACCACACTTTTTCTTTTCAGCTCCCATTGAAAGAATACATTTGTCTCTTAAGGTATACCACTGAGTACGGGAGCTACAAGAAAGCAGGAAGGCAGACCCCAGCTACAGTAGTAAGTAGGTCCCCATGCAGTCTAGCAGCCAGCACGGTGTCACATTTGCAGCTGCTTTCCTGTGGGAGCTATCTTCAATACCACACTTTTTCTGTTCAGCTCCCATTGAAAAAACTACATTTTGTCAGTTAAGGTATACAACTGAGTATGGGAGCTACAAGAAAGCAGGAAGATAGATCCCAGCTACAGTAGTAAGTATGTCTCCATGCAGTCTATGAGCTAGCACGGTGTCACATTTGCAGCTGCTTTCCTGTGGGAGCTATCTTCAATACCACACTTTTTCTGTTCAGCTCCCATTGAAAAAGCAACATTTTGTCTCTTAAGGTATATAACTGAGTATGGGAGCTACAAGAAAGCAGGAAGATAGATTCCAGCTACAGTAGTAAGTAGGTCCCCATGCAGTCTATCAGCCAGCACAGTGTCACATTTGCAGCTGCTTTCCTGTGGGAGCTATCTTCAATACCACCCTTTTTCTGTTCAGCTCCCATTGAAAGAATACATTTGTCAGTTAAGGTATACCACTGAGTATGGGAGCTACAAGAAAGCAGGAAGATAGATCCCAGCTACAGTAGTAAGTAGGTCCCCATGCAGTCTAGCAGCCAGCACGGTGTCACATTTGCAGCTGCTTTCCTGTGGGAGCTATCTTCAATACCACAGTTTTTCTGTTCAGCTCCCATTGAAAGAATACATTTGTCAGTTAAGGTATACCACTGAGTATGGGAGCTACAAGAAAGCAGGAAGGCAGACCCCAGCTACAGTAGTAAGTAGATCCCCATACAGTCTAGCAGCCAGCACGGTGTCACATTTGCAGCTGCTTTCCTGTGGGAGCTATCTTCAATACCACACTTTTTCTGTTCAGCTCCCATTGAAAGAATACATTTGTCAGTTAAGGTATACCGCTGAGGGTGGGAGCTACAAGAAAGCAGGAAGGGTAACCCCAGCTACAGTAGTAAGTAGGTCCCCATGCAGTCTAGCAGCCAGCACGGTGTCACATTTGCAGCTGCTTTCCTGTGGGAGCTATCTTCAATACCACAGTTTTTCTGTTCAGCTCCCATTGAAAAAACTACATTTTGTCTCTTAAGTTATACAACTGAGTATGGGAGCTACAAGAAAGCAGGAAGATAGATCCTAGCTACAGTAGTAAGTAGGTCCCCATTCAGTCTATCAGCCAGCACGGTGTCACATTTGCAGCTGCTTTCCTGTGGGAGCTATCTTCAATACCACACTTTTTCTGTTCAGCTCCCATTGAAAGAATACATTTGTCAGTTAAGGTATACCGCTGAGTATGGGAGCTACAAGAAAGCAGGAAGATAGATCCCAGCTACAGTAGTAAGTAGGTCCCCATGCAGTCTAGCAGCCAGCACGGTGTCACATTTGCAGCTGCTTTCCTGTGGGAGCTATCTTCAATACCACACTTTTTCTGTTCAGCTCCCATTGAAAGAATACATTTGTCGGTTAAGGTATACCACTGAGTATGGGAGCTATAAGAAAGCAGGAAGATAGATCCCAGCTACAGTAGTAAGTAGGTCCCCATGCAGTCTAGCAGCCAGCACGGTGTCACATTTGCAGCTGCTTTCCTGTGGGAGCTATCTTCAATACCACACTTTTTCTGTTCAGCTCCCAATGAAAGAATACATTTGTCAGTTAAGGTATACCGCTGAGTGTGGGAGCTACAAGAAAGCAGCAAGGCAGACCCCAGCTACAGTAGTAAGTAGGTCCCCATGCAGTCTAGCAGCCAGCACGGTGTCACATTTGCAGCTGCTTTCCTGTGGGAGCTATCTTCAATACCACACTTTTTCTTCTCAGCTTCCATTGAAAAAACTACATTTTGTCAGTTAAGGTATACCGCTGAGTATGGGAGCTACAAGAAAGCAAGAAGATAGATCCCAGCTACAGTAGTAAGTAGGTCCCCATGCAGTCTAGCAGCCAGCACGGTGTCACATTTGCAGCTGCTTTCCTGTGGGAGCTATTTTCAATACCACACTTTTTCTGTTCAGCTCCCATTGAAAGAATACATTTGTCAGTTCAGGTATACCGCTGAGTATGAGAGCTACAAAAAAGCAAGAAGATAGATCCCAGCTACAGTAGTAAGTAGGTCCCCATGCAGTCTGGCAGCCAGCACGGTGTCACATTTGCAGCTGCTTTCCTGTGGGAGCTATCTTCAATACCACACTTTTTCTGTTCAGCTCCCATTGAAAGAATACATTTGTCAGTTAAGGTATACCACTGAGTATGGGAGCTACAAGAAAGCAGGAAGATAGACCCCAGCTACAGTAGTAAGTAGGTCCCCATGCAGTCTAGCAGCCAGCACGGTGTCACATTTGCAGCTGCTTTCCTGTGGGAGCTATCTTCAATACCACAGTTTTTCTGTTCAGCTCCCATTGAAAGAATACATTTGTCAGTTAAGGTATACCACTGAGTATGGGAGCTACAAGAAAGCAGGAAGATAGATCCCAGCTACAGTAGTAAGTAGGTCCCCATGCAGTCTAGCAGCCAGCACGGTGTCACATTTGCAGCTGCTTTCCTGTGGGAGCTATCTTCAATACCACACTTTTTCTGTTCAGCTCCCATTGAAAGAATACATTTGTCAGTTAAGGTATACCACTGAATATGGGAGCTACAAGAAAGCAGGAAGGCAGACCCCAGCTACAGTAGTAAGTAGGTCCCCATGCAGTCTAGCAGCCAGCACGGTGTCACATTTGCAGCTGCTTTCCTGTGGGAGCTATCTTCAATACCACACTTTTTCTGTTCAGCTCCCTTTGAAAAAACTACATTTTGTCTCTTAAGGTATACAACTGAGGATGGGAGCTACAAGAAAGCAGGAAGATAGATCCCAGCTACAGTAGTAAGTAGGTCCCCATGCAGTCTAGCAGCCAGCACGGTGTCACATTTGCAGCTGCTTTCCTGTGGGAGCTATCTTCAATACCACACTTTTTCTGTTCAGCTCCCAATGAAAGAATACATTTGTCAGTTAAGGTATACCGCTGAGTACGGGAGCTACAAGAAAGCAGGAAGATAGATCCCAGCTACAGTAGTAAGTAGGTCCCCATGCAGTCTAGCAGCCAGCACGGTGTCACATTTGCAGCTGCTTTCCTGTGGGAGCTATCTTCAATACCACACTTTTTCTTCTCAGCTTCCATTGAAAAAACTACATTTTGTCAGTTAAGGTATACCGCTGAGTATGGGAGCTACAAGAAAGCAGGAAGATAGATCCCAGCTACAGTAGTAAGTAGGTCCCCATGCAGTCTAGCAGCCAGCACGGTGTCACATTTGCAGCTGCTTTCCTGTGAGAGCTATCTTCAATACCAGAGTTTTTCTCCTCAGCTCCCATTGAAAGAATACATTTGTCAGTTCAGGTATACCGCTGAGTATGGGAGCTACAAAAAGCAAGAAGATAGATCCCAGCTACAGTAGTAAGTAGGTCCCCATGCAGTCTGGCAGCCAGCACGGTGTCACATTTGCAGCTGCTTTCCTGTGGGAGCTATCTTCAATACCACAGTTTTTCTGTTCAGCTCCCATTGAAAGAATACATTTGTCAGTTAAGGTATACCGCTGAGTGTGGGAGCTACAAGAAAGCAGGAAGGCAGACCCCAGCTACAGTAGTAAGTAGGTCCCCATGCAGTCTAGCAGCCAGCACGGTGTCACATTTGCAGCTGCTTTCCTGTGGGAGCTATCTTCAATACCACAATTTTTCTGTTCAGCTCCCATTGAAAAAACTACATTTTGTCTCTTAAGTTATACAACTGAGTATGGGAGCTACAAGAAAGCAGGAAGATAGATCCCAGCTACAGTAGTAAGTAGGTCCCCATGCAGTCTATCAGCCAGCACGGTGTCACATTTGCAGCTGCTTCCCTGTGAGAGCTATCTTCAATACCAGAGTTTTTCTCCTCAGCTCCCATTGAAAGAATACATTTGTCAGTTAAGGTATACCACTGAGTATGGGAGCTACAAAAAAGCAAGAAGATAGATCCCAGCTACAGTAGTAAGTAGGTCCCCATGCAGTCTAGCAGCCAGCACGGTGTCACATTTGCAGCTGCTTTCCTGTGGGAGCTATCTTCAATACCACACTTTTTCTGTTCAGCTCCCATTGAAAAAACTACATTTTGTCTCTTAAGGTATACAACTGAGTATGGGAGCTACAAGAAAGCAGGAAGGAAGACCCCAGCTACAGTAGTAAGTAGGTCCCCATGCAGTCTATCAGCCAGCACGGTGTCACATTTGCAGCTGCTTTCCTGTGGGAGCTATCTTCAATACCACACTTTTTCTGTTCAACTCCCTTTGAAAAAACTACATTTTGTCTCTTAAGGTATAGAACTGAGTATGGGAGCTACAAGAAAGCAGGAAGACAGATCCCAGCTACAGTAGTAAGTAGGTCCCCATGCAGTCTAGCAGCCAGCACGGTGTCACATTTGCAGCTGCTTTCCTGTGGGAGCTATCTTCAATACCACACTTTTTCTGTTCAGCTCCCATTGAAAGAATACATTTGTCAGTTAAGGTATACCACTGAATATGGGAGCTACAAGAAAGCAGGAAGGCAGACCCCAGCTACAGTACTAAGTAGGTCCCCATGCAGTCTAGCAGCCAGCACGGTGTCACATTTGCAGCTGCTTTCCTGTGGGAGCTATCTTCAATACCACACTTTTTCTGTTCAGCTCCCATTGAAAGAATACATTTGTCAGTTAAGGTATACCACTGAGTATGGGAGCTACAAGAAAGCAGGAAGATAGATCCCAGCTACAGTAGTAAGTAGGTCCCCATGCAGTCTAGCAGCCAGCACGGTGTCACATTTGCAGCTGCTTTCCTGTGGGAGCTATCTTCAATACCACACTTTTTCTGTTCAGCTCCCATTGAAAGAATACATTTGTCAGTTCAGGTATACAGCTGAGTATGGGAGCTACAAGAAAGCAGGAAGGCAGACCCCAGCTACAGTAGTAAGTAGGTCCCCATGCAGTCTATCAGTCAGCACAGTGTCACTTTTGCAGCTGCTTTCCTTTGGGAGCTATCTTCAATACCACACTTTTTCTGTTCAGCTCCCATTGAAAGAATACATTTGTCAGTTAAGGTATACCGCTGAGTATGGGAGCTACAAGAAAGCAGGAAGATAGATCCCAGCTACAGTAGTAAGTAGGTCCCCATGCAGTCTAGCAGCCAGCACGGTGTCACATTTGCAGCTGCTTTCCTGTGGGAGCTATCTTCAATACCACACTTTTTCTGTTCAGCTCCCATTGAAAGAATACATTTGTCAGTTAAGGTATACCACTGAGTATGGGAGCTACAAGAAAGCAGGAAGGCAGACCCCAGCTACAGTAGTAAGTAGGTCCCCATGCAGTCTATCAGCCAGCACAGTGTCACATTTGCAGCTGCTTTCCTGTGGGAGCTATCTTCAATACCACACTTTTTCTTTTCAGCTCCCATTGAAAGAATATATTTGTCTCTTAAGGTATACCACTGAGTACGGGAGCTACAAGAAAGCAGGAAGGCAGACCCCAGCTACAGTAGTAAGTAGGTCCCCATGCAGTCTAGCAGCCAGCACGGTGTCACATTTGCAGCTGCTTTCCTGTGGGAGCTATCTTCAATACCACACTTTTTCTGTTCAGCTCCCATTGAAAAAACTACATTTTGTCAGTTAAGGTATACCACTGAGTATGGGAGCTACAAGAAAGCAGGAAGATAGATCCCAGCTACAGTAGTAAGTAGGTCCCCATGCAGTCTATCAGCCAGCACGGTGTCACATTTGCAGCTGCTTTCCTGTGGGAGCTATCTTCAATACCACACTTTTTCTGTTCAGCTCCCATTGAAAGAATACATTTGTCAGTTAAGGTATACCGCTGAGTATGGGAGCTACAAGAAAGCAGGAAGATAGATCCCAGCTACAGTAGTAAGTAGGTCTCCATGCAGTCTATCAGCTAGCACGGTGTCACATTTGCAGCTGCTTCCCTGTGAGAGCTATCTTCAATACCAGAGTTTTTCTCCTCAGCTCCCATTGAAAGAATACATTTGTCAGTTAAGGTATACCGCTGAGTATGGGAGCTACAAGAAAGCAGGAAGGCAGACCCCAGCTACAGTAGTAAGTAGGTCCCCATGCAGTCTAGCAGCCAGCACGGTGTCACATTTGCAGCTGCTTTCCTGTGGGAGCTATCTTCAATACCACACTTTTTCTGTTCAGCTCCCATTGAAAAAACTACATTTTGTCTCTTAAGGTATACAACTGAGTATGGGAGCTACAAGAAAGCAGGAAGGAAGACCCCAGCTACAGTAGTAAGTAGGTCCCCATGCAGTCTATCAGCCAGCACGGTGTCACATTTGCAGCTGCTTTCCTGTGGGAGCTATCTTCAATACCACACTTTTTCTGTTCAACTCCCTTTGAAAAAACTACATTTTGTCTCTTAAGGTATAGAACTGAGTATGGGAGCTACAAGAAAGCAGGAAGACAGATCCCAGCTACAGTAGTAAGTAGGTCCCCATGCAGTCTAGCAGCCAGCACGGTGTCACATTTGCAGCTGCTTTCCTGTGGGAGCTATCTTCAATACCACACTTTTTCTGTTCAGCTCCCATTGAAAAAACTACATTTTGTCAGTTAAGGTATACCGCTGAGTATGGCAGCTACAAGAAAGCAGGAAGATAGATCCCAGCTACAGTAGTAAGTAGGTCCCCATGCAGTCTAGCAGCCAGCACGGTGTCACATTTGCAGCTGCTTTCCTGTGGGAGCTATCTTCAATACCACACTTTTTCTGTTCAGCTCCCATTGAAAGAATACATTTGTCAGTTAAGGTATACCACTGAATATGGGAGCTACAAGAAAGCAGGAAGGCAGACCCCAGCTACAGTACTAAGTAGGTCCCCATGCAGTCTAGCAGCCAGCACGGTGTCACATTTGCAGCTGCTTTCCTGTGGGAGCTATCTTCAATACCACACTTTTTCTGTTCAGCTCCCATTGAAAGAATACATTTGTCAGTTAAGGTATACCACTGAGTATGGGAGCTACAAGAAAGCAGGAAGATAGATCCCAGCTACAGTAGTAAGTAGGTCCCCATGCAGTCTAGCAGCCAGCACGGTGTCACATTTGCAGCTGCTTTCCTGTGGGAGCTATCTTCAATACCACACTTTTTCTGTTCAGCTCCCATTGAAAGAATACATTTGTCAGTTCAGGTATACCGCTGAGTATGGGAGCTACAAAAAAGCAAGAAGATAGATCCCAGCTACAGTAGTAAGTAGGTCCCCATGCAGTCCGGCAGCCAGCACGGTGTCACATTTGCAGCTGCTTTCCTGTGGGAGCTATCTTCAATACCACACTTTTTCTGTTCAGCTCCCATTGAAAAAACTACATTTTGTCTCTTAAGGTATACAACTGAGTATGGGACCTACAAGAAAGCAGGAAGATAGATCCCAGCTACAGTAGTAAGTAGGTCCCCATGCAGTCTAGCAGCCAGCACGGTGTCACATTTGCAGCTGCTTTCCTGTGGGAGCTATCTTCAATACCACACTTTTTCTGTTCAGCTCCCATTGAAAGAATACATTTGTCAGTTAAGGTATACAGCTGAGTATGGGAGCTACAAGAAAGCAGGAAGGCAGACCCCAGCTACAGTAGTAAGTAGGTCCCCATGCAGTCTATCAGTCAGCACAGTGTCACTTTTGCAGCTGCTTTCCTTTGGGAGCTATCTTCAATACCACACTTTTTCTTTTCAGCTCCCATTGAAAGAATACATTTGTCAGTTAAGGTATACCGCTGAGTATGGGAGCTACAAGAAAGCAGGAAGATAGATCCCAGCTACAGTAGTAAGTAGGTCCCCATGCAGTCTAGCAGCCAGCACGGTGTCACATTTGCAGCTGCTTTCCTGTGGGAGCTATCTTCAATACCACACTTTTTCTGTTCAGCTCCCATTGAAAGAATACATTTGTCAGTTAAGGTATACCACTGAGTATGGGAGCTACAAGAAAGCAGGAAGGCAGACCCCAGCTACAGTAGTAAGTAGGTCCCCATGCAGTCTATCAGCCAGCACAGTGTCACATTTGCAGCTGCTTTCCTGTGGGAGCTATCTTCAATACCACACTTTTTCTTTTCAGCTCCCATTGAAAGAATATATTTGTCTCTTAAGGTATACCACTGAGTACGGGAGCTACAAGAAAGCAGGAAGGCAGACCCCAGCTACAGTAGTAAGTAGGTCCCCATGCAGTCTAGCAGCCAGCACGGTGTCACATTTGCAGCTGCTTTCCTGTGGGAGCTATCTTCAATACCACACTTTTTCTGTTCAGCTCCCATTGAAAAAACTACATTTTGTCAGTTAAGGTATACCACTGAGTATGGGAGCTACAAGAAAGCAGGAAGATAGATCCCAGCTACAGTAGTAAGTAGGTCCCCATGCAGTCTAGCAGCCAGCACGGTGTCACATTTGCAGCTGCTTTCCTGTGGGAGCTATCTTCAATACCACAGTTTTTCTGTTCAGCTCCCATTGAAAGAATACATTTGTCAGTTAAGGTATACCACTGAGTATGGGAGCTACAAGAAAGCAGGAAGGCAGACCCCAGCTACAGTAGTAAGTAGATCCCCATACAGTCTAGCAGCCAGCACGGTGTCACATTTGCAGCTGCTTTCCTGTGGGAGCTATCTTCAATACCACACTTTTTCTGTTCAGCTCCCATTGAAAGAATACATTTGTCAGTTAAGGTATACAGCTGAGTATGGGAGCTACAAGAAAGCAGGAAGGCAGACCCCAGCTACAGTAGTAAGTAGGTCCCCATGCAGTCTATCAGTCAGCACAGTGTCACTTTTGCAGCTGCTTTCCTTTGGGAGCTATCTTCAATACCACACTTTTTCTTTTCAGCTCCCATTGAAAGAATACATTTGTCAGTTAAGGTATACCGCTGAGTATGGGAGCTACAAGAAAGCAGGAAGATAGATCCCAGCTACAGTAGTAAGTAGGTCCCCATGCAGTCTAGCAGCCAGCACGGTGTCACATTTGCAGCTGCTTTCCTGTGGGAGCTATCTTCAATACCACACTTTTTCTGTTCAGCTCCCATTGAAAGAATACATTTGTCAGTTAAGGTATACCACTGAGTATGGGAGCTACAAGAAAGCAGGAAGGCAGACCCCAGCTACAGTAGTAAGTAGGTCCCCATGCAGTCTATCAGCCAGCACAGTGTCACATTTGCAGCTGCTTTCCTGTGGGAGCTATCTTCAATACCACACTTTTTCTTTTCAGCTCCCATTGAAAGAATATATTTGTCTCTTAAGGTATACCACTGAGTACGGGAGCTACAAGAAAGCAGGAAGGCAGACCCCAGCTACAGTAGTAAGTAGGTCCCCATGCAGTCTAGCAGCCAGCACGGTGTCACATTTGCAGCTGCTTTCCTGTGGGAGCTATCTTCAATACCACACTTTTTCTGTTCAGCTCCCATTGAAAAAACTACATTTTGTCAGTTAAGGTATACCACTGAGTATGGGAGCTACAAGAAAGCAGGAAGATAGATCCCAGCTACAGTAGTAAGTAGGTCCCCATGCAGTCTAGCAGCCAGCACGGTGTCACATTTGCAGCTGCTTTCCTGTGGGAGCTATCTTCAATACCACAGTTTTTCTGTTCAGCTCCCATTGAAAGAATACATTTGTCAGTTAAGGTATACCACTGAGTATGGGAGCTACAAGAAAGCAGGAAGGCAGACCCCAGCTACAGTAGTAAGTAGATCCCCATACAGTCTAGCAGCCAGCACGGTGTCACATTTGCAGCTGCTTTCCTGTGGGAGCTATCTTCAATACCACACTTTTTCTGTTCAGCTCCCATTGAAAGAATACATTTGTCAGTTAAGGTATACCGCTGAGTGTGGGAGCTACAAGAAAGCAGGAAGGGTAACCCCAGCTACAGTAGTAAGTAGGTCCCCATGCAGTCTAGCAGCCAGCACGGTGTCACATTTGCAGCTGCTTTCCTGTGGGAGCTATCTTCAATACCACAGTTTTTCTGTTCAGCTCCCATTGAAAAAACTACATTTTGTCTCTTAAGTTATACAACTGAGTATGGGAGCTACAAGAAAGCAGGAAGATAGATCCTAGCTACAGTAGTAAGTAGGTCCCCATTCAGTCTATCAGCCAGCACGGTGTCACATTTGCAGCTGCTTTCCTGTGGGAGCTATCTTCAATACCACACTTTTTCTGTTCAGCTCCCATTGAAAGAATACATTTGTCAGTTAAGGTATACCGCTGAGTATGGGAGCTACAAGAAAGCAGGAAGATAGATCCCAGCTACAGTAGTAAGTAGGTCCCCATGCAGTCTAGCAGCCAGCACGGTGTCACATTTGCAGCTGCTTTCCTGTGGGAGCTATCTTCAATACCACACTTTTTCTGTTCAGCTCCCATTGAAAGAATACATTTGTCAGTTAAGGTATACCACTGAGTATGGCAGCTACAAGAAAGCAGGAAGGCAGACCCCAGCTACAGTAGTAAGTAGGTCCCCATGCAGTCTAGCAGCCAGCACAGTGTCACATTTGCAGCTGCTTTCCTGTGGGTGCTATCTTCAATACCACACTTTTTCTGTTCAGCTCCCATTGAAAGAATACATTTGTCAGTTAAGGTATACCACTGAGTATGGGAGCTACAAGAAAGCAGGAAGATAGATCCCAGCTACAGTAGTAAGTAGGTCCCCATGCAGTCTAGCAGCCAGCACGGTGTCACATTTGCAGCTGCTTTCCTGTGGGAACTATCTTCAATACCACACTTTTTCTGTTCAGCTCCCATTGAAAGAATACATTTGTCGGTTAAGGTATACCACTGAGTATGGGAGCTATAAGAAAGCAGGAAGATAGATCCCAGCTACAGTAGTAAGTAGGTCCCCATGCAGTCTAGCAGCCAGCACGGTGTCACATTTGCAGCTGCTTTCCTGTGGGAGCTATCTTCAATACCACACTTTTTCTGTTCAGCTCCCAATGAAAGAATACATTTGTCAGTTAAGGTATACCGCTGAGTGTGGGAGCTACAAGAAAGCAGCAAGGTAGACCCCAGCTACAGTAGTAAGTAGGTCCCCATGCAGTCTAGCAGCCAGCACGGTGTCACATTTGCAGCTGCTTTCCTGTGGGAGCTATCTTCAATACCACACTTTTTCTTCTCAGCTTCCATTAAAAAAACTACATTTTGTCAGTTAAGGTATACCGCTGAGTATGGGAGCTACAAGAAAGCAAGAAGATAGATCCCAGCTACAGTAGTAAGTAGGTCCCCATGCAGTCTATCAGCCAGCACGGTGTCACATTTGCAGCTGCTTTCCTGTGGGAGCTATCTTCAATACCACAGTTTTTCTGCTCAGCTCCCATTGAAAGAATACATTTGTCAGTTAAGGTATACCGCTGAGTATGGGAGCTACAAGAAAGCAGGAAGATAGATCCCAGCTACAGTAGTAAGTAGGTCCCCATGCAGTCTAGCAGCCAGCACGGTGTCACATTTGCAGCTGCTTTCCTGTGGGAGCTATTTTCAATACCACACTTTTTCTGTTCAGCTCCCATTGAAAGAATACATTTGTCAGTTCAGGTATACCGCTGAGTATGGGAGCTACAAAAAAGCAAGAAGATAGATCCCAGCTACAGTAGTAAGTAGGTCCCCATGCAGTCTGGCAGCCAGCACGGTGTCACATTTGCAGCTGCTTTCCTGTGGGAGCTATCTTCAATACCACACTTTTTCTGTTCAGCTCCCATTGAAAAAACTACATTTTGTCTCTTAAGGTATACAACTGAGTATGGGACCTACAAGAAAGCAGGAAGATAGATCCCAGCTACAGTAGTAAGTATGTCTCCATGCAGTCTATCAGCTAGCACGGTGTCACATTTGCAGCTGCTTTCCTGTGGGAGCTATCTTCAATACCACACTTTTTCTGTTCAGCTCCCATTGAAAAAACAACATTTTGTCTCTTAAGGTATATAACTGAGTATGGGAGCTACAAGAAAGCAGGAAGGCAGACCCCAGCTACAGTAGTAAGTAGGTCCCCATGCAGTCTATCAGCCAGGACAGTGTCACATTTGCAGCTGCTTTCCTGTGGGAGCTATCTTCAATACCACAGTTTTTCTGCTCAGCTCCCATTGAAAGAATACATTTGTCAGTTAAGGTATACCGCTGAGTATGGGAGCTACAAGAAAGCAGGAAGATAGATCCCAGCTACAGTAGTAAGTAGGTCCCCATGCAGTCTAGCAGCCAGCACGGTGTCACATTTGCAGCTGCTTTCCTGTGGGAGCTATTTTCAATACCACACTTTTTCTGTTCAGCTCCCATTGAAAGAATACATTTGTCAGTTCAGGTATACCGCTGAGTATGGGAGCTACAAAAAAGCAAGAAGATAGATCCCAGCTACAGTAGTAAGTAGGTCCCCATGCAGTCTGGCAGCCAGCACGGTGTCACATTTGCAGCTGCTTTCCTGTGGGAGCTATCTTCAATACCACACTTTTTCTGTTCAGCTCCCATTGAAAAAACTACATTTTGTCTCTTAAGGTATACAACTGAGTATGGGACCTACAAGAAAGCAGGAAGATAGATCCCAGCTACAGTAGTAAGTAGGTCCCCATGCAGTCTAGCAGCCAGCACGGTGTCACATTTGCAGCTGCTTTCCTGTGGGAGCTATCTTCAATACCACACTTTTTCTGTTCAGCTCCCATTGAAAGAATACATTTGTCAGTTAAGGTATACAGCTGAGTATGGGAGCTACAAGAAAGCAGGAAGGCAGACCCCAGCTACAGTAGTAAGTAGGTCCCCATGCAGTCTATCAGTCAGCACAGTGTCACTTTTGCAGCTGCTTTCCTTTGGGAGCTATCTTCAATACCACACTTTTTCTTTTCAGCTCCCATTGAAAGAACACATTTGTCAGTTAAGGTATACCACTGAGTATGGGAGCTACAAGAAAGCAGGAAGATAGATCCCAGCTACAGTAGTAAGTAGGTCCCCATGCAGTCTAGCAGCCAGCACGGTGTCACATTTGCAGCTGCTTTCCTGTGGGAGCTATCTTCAATACCACAGTTTTTCTGTTCAGCTCCCATTGAAAGAATACATTTGTCAGTTAAGGTATACCACTGAGTATGGGAGCTACAAGAAAGCAGGAAGGCAGACCCCAGCTACAGTAGTAAGTAGGTCCCCATGCAGTCTATCAGCCAGCACAGTGTCACATTTGCAGCTGCTTTCCTGTGGGAGCTATCTTCAATACCACACTTTTTCTGTTCAGCTCCCATTGAAAAAACAACATTTTGTCTCTTAAGGTATATAACTGAGTATGGGAGCTACAAGAAAGCAGGAAGATAGATTCCAGCTACAGTAGTAAGTAGGTCCCCATGCAGTCTATCAGCCAGCACGGTGTCACATTTGCAGCTGCTTTCCTGTCGGAGCTATCTTCAATACCACACTTTTTCTGTTCAGCTCCCATTGAAAGAATACATTTGTCAGTTAAGGTATACCACTGAGTATGGGAGCTACAAGAAAGCAGGAAGGCAGACCCCAGCTACAGTAGTAAGTAGGTCCCCATGCAGTCTATCAGCCAGCACGGTGTCACATTTGCAGCTGCTTTCCTGTGGGAGCTATCTTCAATACCACACTTTTTCTGTTCACCTCCCATTGAAAGAATACATTTGTCAGTTAAGGTATACCACTGAGTATGGGAGCTACAAGAAAGCAGGAAGATAGATCCCAGCTACAGTAGTAAGTAGGTCCCCATGCAGTCTAGCAGCCAGCACGGTGTCACATTTGCAGCTGCTTTCCTGTGGGAGCTATCTTCAATACCACACTTTTTCTGTTCAGCTCCCTTTGAAAAAACTACATTTTGTCTCTTAAGGTATACAACTGAGTATGGGAGCTACAAGAAAGCAGGAAGATAGATCCCAGCTACAGTAGTAAGTAGGTCCCCATGCAGTCTAGCAGCCAGCACGGTGTCACATTTGCAGCTGCTTTCCTGTGGGAGCTATATTCAATACCACACTTTTTCTGTTCAGCTCCCTTTGAAAAAACTACATTTTGTCTCTTAAGGTATACAACTGAGTATGGGAGCTACAAGAAAGCAGGAAGATAGATCCCAGCTACAGTACTAAGTAGGTCCCCATGCAGTCTAGCAGCCAGCACGGTGTCACATTTGCAGCTGCTTTCCTGTGGGAGCTATCTTCAATACCACACTTTTTCTGTTCAGCTCCCAGTGAAAGAATACATTTGTCAGTTAAGGTATACCGCTGAGTATGGGAGCTACAAGAAAGCAGGAAGATAGATCCCAGCTACAGTAGTAAGTAGGTCCCCATGCAGTCTAGCAGCCAGCACGGTGTCACATTTGCAGCTGCTTTCCTGTGGGAGCTATATTCAATACCACACTTTTTCTGTTCACCTCCCTTTGAAAAAACTACATTTTGTCTCTTAAGGTATACAACTGAGTATGGGAGCTACAAGAAAGCAGGAAGATAGATCCCAGCTACAGTACTAAGTAGGTCCCCATGCAGTCTAGCAGCCAGCACGGTGTCACATTTGCAGCTGCTTTCCTGTGGGAGCTATCTTCAATACCACACTTTTTCTGTTCAGCTCCCAGTGAAAGAATACATTTGTCAGTTAAGGTATACCGCTGAGTATGGGAGCTACAAGAAAGCAGGAAGATAGATCCCAGCTACAGTAGTAAGTAGGTCCCCATGCAGTCTAGCAGCCAGCACGGTGTCACATTTGCAGCTGCTTTCCTGTGGGAGCTATCTTCAATACCACACTTTTTCTGTTCAGCTCCCATTGAAAAAACAACATTTTGTCTCTTAAGGTATACAACTGAGTATGGGAGCTACAAGAAAGCAGGAAGATAGATTCCAGCTACAGTAGTAAGTAGTTCCCCATGCAGTCTATCAGCCAGCACGGTGTCACATTTGCAGCTGCTTTCCTGTGGGAGCTATCTTCAATACCACACTTTTTCTGTTCAGCTCCCATTGAAAGAATACATTTGTCAGTTAAGGTATACCGCTGAGTATGGGACCTACAAGAAAGCAGGAAGATAGATCCCAGCTACAGTAGTAAGTAGGTCCCCATGCAGTCTAGCAGCCAGCACGGTGTCACATTTGCAGCTGCTTTCCTGTGGGAGCTATCTTCAATACCACACTTTTTCTGTTCAGCTCCCATTGAAAGAATACATTTGTCAGTTAAGGTATACAGCTGAGTATGGGAGCTACAAGAAAGCAGGAAGGCAGACCCCAGCTACAGTAGTAAGTAGGTCCCCATGCAGTCTATCAGTCAGCACAGTGTCACTTTTGCAGCTGCTTTCCTTTGGGAGCTATCTTCAATACCACACTTTTTCTTTTCAGCTCCCATTGAAAGAATACATTTGTCAGTTAAGGTATACCGCTGAGTATGGGAGCTACAAGAAAGCAGGAAGATAGATCCCAGCTACAGTAGTAAGTAGGTCCCCATGCAGTCTAGCAGCCAGCACGGTGTCACATTTGCAGCTGCTTTCCTGTGGGAGCTATCTTCAATACCACACTTTTTCTGTTCAGCTCCCATTGAAAGAATACATTTGTCAGTTAAGGTATACCACTGAGTATGGGAGCTACAAGAAAGCAGGAAGGCAGACCCCAGCTACAGTAGTAAGTAGGTCCCCATGCAGTCTATCAGCCAGCACAGTGTCACATTTGCAGCTGCTTTCCTGTGGGAGCTATCTTCAATACCACACTTTTTCTTTTCAGCTCCAATTGAAAGAATATATTTGTCTCTTAAGGTATACCACTGAGTACGGGAGCTACAAGAAAGCAGGAAGGCAGACCCCAGCTACAGTAGTAAGTAGGTCCCCATGCAGTCTAGCAGCCAGCACGGTGTCACATTTGCAGCTGCTTTCCTGTGGGAGCTATCTTCAATACCACACTTTTTCTGTTCAGCTCCCATTGAAAAAACTACATTTTGTCAGTTAAGGTATACCACTGAGTATGGGAGCTACAAGAAAGCAGGAAGATAGATCCCAGCTACAGTAGTAAGTAGGTCCCCATGCAGTCTATCAGCCAGCACGGTGTCACATTTGCAGCTGCTTTCCTGTGGGAGCTATCTTCAATACCACAGTTTTTCTGTTCAGCTCCCATTGAAAGAATACATTTGTCAGTTAAGGTATACCACTGAGTATGGGAGCTACAAGAAAGCAGGAAGGCAGACCCCAGCTACAGTAGTAAGTAGATCCCCATACAGTCTAGCAGCCAGCACGGTGTCACATTTGCAGCTGCTTTCCTGTGGGAGCTATCTTCAATACCACACTTTTTCTGTTCAGCTCCCATTGAAAGAATACATTTGTCAGTTAAGGTATACCGCTGAGTGTGGGAGCTACAAGAAAGCAGGAAGGGTAACCCCAGCTACAGTAGTAAGTAGGTCCCCATGCAGTCTAGCAGCCAGCACGGTGTCACATTTGCAGCTGCTTTCCTGTGGGAGCTATCTTCAATACCACAGTTTTTCTGTTCAGCTCCCATTGAAAAAACTACATTTTGTCTCTTAAGTTATACAACTGAGTATGGGAGCTACAAGAAAGCAGGAAGATAGATCCTAGCTACAGTAGTAAGTAGGTCCCCATTCAGTCTATCAGCCAGCACGGTGTCACATTTGCAGCTGCTTTCCTGTGGGAGCTATCTTCAATACCACACTTTTTCTGTTCAGCTCCCATTGAAAGAATACATTTGTCAGTTAAGGTATACCGCTGAGTATGGGAGCTACAAGAAAGCAGGAAGATAGATCCCAGCTACAGTAGTAAGTAGGTCCCCATGCAGTCTAGCAGCCAGCACGGTGTCACATTTGCAGCTGCTTTCCTGTGGGAGCTATCTTCAATACCACACTTTTTCTGTTCAGCTCCCATTGAAAGAATACATTTGTCAGTTAAGGTATACCACTGAGTATGGGAGCTACAAGAAAGCAGGAAGATAGATCCCAGCTACAGTAGTAAGTAGGTCCCCATGCAGTCTAGCAGCCAGCACGGTGTCACATTTGCAGCTGCTTTCCTGTGGGAACTATCTTCAATACCACACTTTTTCTGTTCAGCTCCCATTGAAAGAATACATTTGTCGGTTAAGGTATACCACTGAGTATGGGAGCTATAAGAAAGCAGGAAGATAGATCCCAGCTACAGTAGTAAGTAGGTCCCCATGCAGTCTAGCAGCCAGCACGGTGTCACATTTGCAGCTGCTTTCCTGTGGGAGCTATCTTCAATACCACACTTTTTCTGTTCAGCTCCCAATGAAAGAATACATTTGTCAGTTAAGGTATACCGCTGAGTGTGGGAGCTACAAGAAAGCAGCAAGGTAGACCCCAGCTACAGTAGTAAGTAGGTCCCCATGCAGTCTAGCAGCCAGCACGGTGTCACATTTGCAGCTGCTTTCCTGTGGGAGCTATCTTCAATACCACACTTTTTCTTCTCAGCTTCCATTGAAAAAACTACATTTTGTCAGTTAAGGTATACAACTGAGTATGGGACCTACAAGAAAGCAGGAAGATAGATCCCAGCTACAGTAGTAAGTATGTCTCCATGCAGTCTATCAGCTAGCACGGTGTCACATTTGCAGCTGCTTTCCTGTGGGAGCTATCTTCAATACCACACTTTTTCTGTTCAGCTCCCATTGAAAAAACAACATTTTGTCTCTTAAGGTATATAACTGAGTATGGGAGCTACAAGAAAGCAGGAAGGCAGACCCCAGCTACAGTAGTAAGTAGGTCCCCATGCAGTCTATCAGCCAGGACAGTGTCACATTTGCAGCTGCTTTCCTGTGGGAGCTATCTTCAATACCACAGTTTTTCTGCTCAGCTCCCATTGAAAGAATACATTTGTCAGTTAAGGTATACCGCTGAGTATGGGAGCTACAAGAAAGCAGGAAGATAGATCCCAGCTACAGTAGTAAGTAGGTCCCCATGCAGTCTAGCAGCCAGCACGGTGTCACATTTGCAGCTGCTTTCCTGTGGGAGCTATTTTCAATACCACACTTTTTCTGTTCAGCTCCCATTGAAAGAATACATTTGTCAGTTCAGGTATACCGCTGAGTATGGGAGCTACAAAAAAGCAAGAAGATAGATCCCAGCTACAGTAGTAAGTAGGTCCCCATGCAGTCTGGCAGCCAGCACGGTGTCACATTTGCAGCTGCTTTCCTGTGGGAGCTATCTTCAATACCACACTTTTTCTGTTCAGCTCCCATTGAAAAAACTACATTTTGTCTCTTAAGGTATACAACTGAGTATGGGACCTACAAGAAAGCAGGAAGATAGATCCCAGCTACAGTAGTAAGTAGGTCCCCATGCAGTCTAGCAGCCAGCACGGTGTCACATTTGCAGCTGCTTTCCTGTGGGAGCTATCTTCAATACCACACTTTTTCTGTTCAGCTCCCATTGAAAGAATACATTTGTCAGTTAAGGTATACAGCTGAGTATGGGAGCTACAAGAAAGCAGGAAGGCAGACCCCAGCTACAGTAGTAAGTAGGTCCCCATGCAGTCTATCAGTCAGCACAGTGTCACTTTTGCAGCTGCTTTCCTTTGGGAGCTATCTTCAATACCACACTTTTTCTTTTCAGCTCCCATTGAAAGAACACATTTGTCAGTTAAGGTATACCACTGAGTATGGGAGCTACAAGAAAGCAGGAAGATAGATCCCAGCTACAGTAGTAAGTAGGTCCCCATGCAGTCTAGCAGCCAGCACGGTGTCACATTTGCAGCTGCTTTCCTGTGGGAGCTATCTTCAATACCACAGTTTTTCTGTTCAGCTCCCATTGAAAGAATACATTTGTCAGTTAAGGTATACCACTGAGTATGGGAGCTACAAGAAAGCAGGAAGGCAGACCCCAGCTACAGTAGTAAGTAGGTCCCCATGCAGTCTATCAGCCAGCACAGTGTCACATTTGCAGCTGCTTTCCTGTGGGAGCTATCTTCAATACCACACTTTTTCTGTTCAGCTCCCATTGAAAAAACAACATTTTGTCTCTTAAGGTATATAACTGAGTATGGGAGCTACAAGAAAGCAGGAAGATAGATTCCAGCTACAGTAGTAAGTAGGTCCCCATGCAGTCTATCAGCCAGCACGGTGTCACATTTGCAGCTGCTTTCCTGTCGGAGCTATCTTCAATACCACACTTTTTCTGTTCAGCTCCCATTGAAAGAATACATTTGTCAGTTAAGGTATACCACTGAGTATGGGAGCTACAAGAAAGCAGGAAGGCAGACCCCAGCTACAGTAGTAAGTAGGTCCCCATGCAGTCTATCAGCCAGCACGGTGTCACATTTGCAGCTGCTTTCCTGTGGGAGCTATCTTCAATACCACACTTTTTCTGTTCACCTCCCATTGAAAGAATACATTTGTCAGTTAAGGTATACCACTGAGTATGGGAGCTACAAGAAAGCAGGAAGATAGATCCCAGCTACAGTAGTAAGTAGGTCCCCATGCAGTCTAGCAGCCAGCACGGTGTCACATTTGCAGCTGCTTTCCTGTGGGAGCTATCTTCAATACCACACTTTTTCTGTTCAGCTCCCATTGAAAGAATACATTTGTCAGTTAAGGTATACCGCTGAGTGTGGGAGCTACAAGAAAGCAGGAAGGCAGACCACAGCTACAGTAGTCAGTAGGTCCCCATGCAGTCTAGCAGCCAGCACGGTGTCACATTTGCAGCTGCTTTCCTGTGGGAGCTATCTTCAATACCACACTTTTTCTGTTCAGCTCCCATTGAAAAAACTACATTTTGTCTCTTAAGGTACACAACTGGGTATGGGAGCTAGAAGAAAGCAGGAAGATAGATCCCAGCTACAGTAGTAAGTAGGTCCCCATGCAGTCTAGCAGCCAGCACGGTGTCACATTTGCAGCTGCTTTCCTGTGGGAGCTATCTTCAATACCACACTTTTTCTGTTCAGCTCCCATTGAAAAAACTACATTTTGTCTCTTAAGGTATACAACTGAGTATGGGAGCTACAAGAAAGCAGGAAGATAGATCCCAGCTACAGTAGTAAGTAGGTCCCCATGCAGTCTAGCAGCCAGCACGGTGTCACATTTGCAGCTGCTTTCCTGTGGGAGCTATCTTCAATACCACACTTTTTCTGTTCAGCTCCCTTTGAAAAAACTACATTTTGTCTCTTAAGGTATACAACTGAGTATGGGAGCTACAAGAAAGCAGGAAGATAGATCCCAGCTACAGTAGTAAGTAGGTCCCCATGCAGTCTAGCAGCCAGCACGGTGTCACATTTGCAGCTGCTTTCCTGTGGGAGCTATATTCAATACCACACTTTTTCTGTTCAGCTCCCTTTGAAAAAACTACATTTTGTCTCTTAAGGTATACAACTGAGTATGGGAGCTACAAGAAAGCAGGAAGATAGATCCCAGCTACAGTACTAAGTAGGTCCCCATGCAGTCTAGCAGCCAGCACGGTGTCACATTTGCAGCTGCTTTCCTGTGGGAGCTATCTTCAATACCACACTTTTTCTGTTCAGCTCCCAGTGAAAGAATACATTTGTCAGTTAAGGTATACCGCTGAGTATGGGAGCTACAAGAAAGCAGGAAGATAGATCCCAGCTACAGTAGTAAGTAGGTCCCCATGCAGTCTAGCAGCCAGCACGGTGTCACATTTGCAGCTGCTTTCCTGTGGGAGCTATATTCAATACCACACTTTTTCTGTTCACCTCCCTTTGAAAAAACTACATTTTGTCTCTTAAGGTATACAACTGAGTATGGGAGCTACAAGAAAGCAGGAAGATAGATCCCAGCTACAGTACTAAGTAGGTCCCCATGCAGTCTAGCAGCCAGCACGGTGTCACATTTGCAGCTGCTTTCCTGTGGGAGCTATCTTCAATACCACACTTTTTCTGTTCAGCTCCCAGTGAAAGAATACATTTGTCAGTTAAGGTATACCGCTGAGTATGGGAGCTACAAGAAAGCAGGAAGATAGATCCCAGCTACAGTAGTAAGTAGGTCCCCATGCAGTCTAGCAGCCAGCACGGTGTCACATTTGCAGCTGCTTTCCTGTGGGAGCTATCTTCAATACCACACTTTTTCTGTTCAGCTCCCATTGAAAAAACAACATTTTGTCTCTTAAGGTATACAACTGAGTATGGGAGCTACAAGAAAGCAGGAAGATAGATTCCAGCTACAGTAGTAAGTAGTTCCCCATGCAGTCTATCAGCCAGCACGGTGTCACATTTGCAGCTGCTTTCCTGTGGGAGCTATCTTCAATACCACACTTTTTCTGTTCAGCTCCCATTGAAAGAATACATTTGTCAGTTAAGGTATACCGCTGAGTATGGGACCTACAAGAAAGCAGGAAGATAGATCCCAGCTACAGTAGTAAGTAGGTCCCCATGCAGTCTAGCAGCCAGCACGGTGTCACATTTGCAGCTGCTTTCCTGTGGGAGCTATCTTCAATACCACACTTTTTCTGTTCAGCTCCCATTGAAAGAATACATTTGTCAGTTAAGGTATACCACTGAGTATGGGAGCTACAAGAAAGCAGGAAGGCAGACCCCAGCTACAGTAGTAAGTAGGTCCCCATGCAGTCTATCAGCCAGCACAGTGTCACATTTGCAGCTGCTTTCCTGTGGGAGCTATCTTCAATACCACACTTTTTCTTTTCAGCTGCAATTGAAAGAATATATTTGTCTCTTAAGGTATACCACTGAGTACGGGAGCTACAAGAAAGCAGGAAGGCAGACCCCAGCTACAGTAGTAAGTAGGTCCCCATGCAGTCTAGCAGCCAGCACGGTGTCACATTTGCAGCTGCTTTCCTGTGGGAGCTATCTTCAATACCACACTTTTTCTGTTCAGCTCCCATTGAAAAAACTACATTTTGTCAGTTAAGGTATACCACTGAGTATGGGAGCTACAAGAAAGCAGGAAGATAGATCCCAGCTACAGTAGTAAGTAGGTCCCCATGCAGTCTAGCAGCCAGCACGGTGTCACATTTGCAGCTGCTTTCCTGTGGGAGCTATCTTCAATACCACAGTTTTTCTGTTCAGCTCCCATTGAAAGAATACATTTGTCAGTTAAGGTATACCACTGAGTATGGGAGCTACAAGAAAGCAGGAAGGCAGACCCCAGCTACAGTAGTAAGTAGATCCCCATACAGTCTAGCAGCCAGCACGGTGTCACATTTGCAGCTGCTTTCCTGTGGGAGCTATCTTCAATACCACACTTTTTCTGTTCAGCTCCCATTGAAAGAATACATTTGTCAGTTAAGGTATACCGCTGAGTGTGGGAGCTACAAGAAAGCAGGAAGGGTAACCCCAGCTACAGTAGTAAGTAGGTCCCCATGCAGTCTAGCAGCCAGCACGGTGTCACATTTGCAGCTGCTTTCCTGTGGGAGCTATCTTCAATACCACAGTTTTTCTGTTCAGCTCCCATTGAAAAAACTACATTTTGTCTCTTAAGTTATACAACTGAGTATGGGAGCTACAAGAAAGCAGGAAGATAGATCCTAGCTACAGTAGTAAGTAGGTCCCCATTCAGTCTATCAGCCAGCACGGTGTCACATTTGCAGCTGCTTTCCTGTGGGAGCTATCTTCAATACCACACTTTTTCTGTTCAGCTCCCATTGAAAGAATACATTTGTCAGTTAAGGTATACCGCTGAGTATGGGAGCTACAAGAAAGCAGGAAGATAGATCCCAGCTACAGTAGTAAGTAGGTCCCCATGCAGTCTAGCAGCCAGCACGGTGTCACATTTGCAGCTGCTTTCCTGTGGGAGCTATCTTCAATACCACACTTTTTCTGTTCAGCTCCCATTGAAAGAATACATTTGTCAGTTAAGGTATACCACTGAGTATGGGAGCTACAAGAAAGCAGGAAGATAGATCCCAGCTACAGTAGTAAGTAGGTCCCCATGCAGTCTAGCAGCCAGCACGGTGTCACATTTGCAGCTGCTTTCCTGTGGGAACTATCTTCAATACCACACTTTTTCTGTTCAGCTCCCATTGAAAGAATACATTTGTCGGTTAAGGTATACCACTGAGTATGGGAGCTATAAGAAAGCAGGAAGATAGATCCCAGCTACAGTAGTAAGTAGGTCCCCATGCAGTCTAGCAGCCAGCACGGTGTCACATTTGCAGCTGCTTTCCTGTGGGAGCTATCTTCAATACCACACTTTTTCTGTTCAGCTCCCAATGAAAGAATACATTTGTCAGTTAAGGTATACCGCTGAGTGTGGGAGCTACAAGAAAGCAGCAAGGTAGACCCCAGCTACAGTAGTAAGTAGGTCCCCATGCAGTCTAGCAGCCAGCACGGTGTCACATTTGCAGCTGCTTTCCTGTGGGAGCTATCTTCAATACCACACTTTTTCTTCTCAGCTTCCATTGAAAAAACTACATTTTGTCAGTTAAGGTATACCGCTGAGTATGGGAGCTACAAGAAAGCAAGAAGATAGATCCCAGCTACAGTAGTAAGTAGGTCCCCATGCAGTCTATCAGCCAGCACGGTGTCACATTTGCAGCTGCTTTCCTGTGGGAGCTATCTTCAATACCACAGTTTTTCTGCTCAGCTCCCATTGAAAGAATACATTTGTCAGTTAAGGTATACCGCTGAGTATGGGAGCTACAAGAAAGCAGGAAGATAGATCCCAGCTACAGTAGTAAGTAGGTCCCCATGCAGTCTAGCAGCCAGCACGGTGTCACATTTGCAGCTGCTTTCCTGTGGGAGCTATTTTCAATACCACACTTTTTCTGTTCAGCTCCCATTGAAAGAATACATTTGTCAGTTCAGGTATACCGCTGAGTATGGGAGCTACAAAAAAGCAAGAAGATAGATCCCAGCTACAGTAGTAAGTAGGTCCCCATGCAGTCTGGCAGCCAGCACGGTGTCACATTTGCAGCTGCTTTCCTGTGGGAGCTATCTTCAATACCACACTTTTTCTGTTCAGCTCCCATTGAAAAAACTACATTTTGTCTCTTAAGGTATACAACTGAATATGGGACCTACAAGAAAGCAGGAAGATAGATCCCAGCTACAGTAGTAAGTATGTCTCCATGCAGTCTATCAGCTAGCACGGTGTCACATTTGCAGCTGCTTTCCTGTGGGAGCTATCTTCAATACCACACTTTTTCTCTTCAGCTCCCATTGAAAAAACAACATTTTGTCTCTTAAGGTATATAACTGAGTATGGGAGCTACAAGAAAGCAGGAAGGCAGACCCCAGCTACAGTAGTAAGTAGGTCCCCATGCAGTCTATCAGCCAGCACGGTGTCACATTTGCAGCTGCTTTCCTGTGGGAGCTATCTTCAATACCACACTTTTTCTGTTCAGCTCCCATTGAAAAAACTACATTTTGTCTCTTAAGGTATACAACTGAGTATGGGAGCTACAAGAAAGCAGGAAGATAGATCCCAGCTACAGTAGTAAGTAGGTCCCCATGCAGTCTAGCAGCCAGCACGGTGTCACATTTGCAGCTGCTTTCCTGTGGGAGCTATCTTCAATACCACACTTTTTCTGTTCAGCTCCCTTTGAAAAAACTACATTTTGTCTCTTAAGGTATACAACTGAGTATGGGAGCTACAAGAAAGCAGGAAGATAGATCCCAGCTACAGTAGTAAGTAGGTCCCCATGCAGTCTAGCAGCCAGCACGGTGTCACATTTGCAGCTGCTTTCCTGTGGGAGCTATATTCAATACCACACTTTTTCTGTTCACCTCCCTTTGAAAAAACTACATTTTGTCTCTTAAGGTATACAACTGAGTATGGGAGCTACAAGAAAGCAGGAAGATAGATCCCAGCTACAGTACTAAGTAGGTCCCCATGCAGTCTAGCAGCCAGCACGGTGTCACATTTGCAGCTGCTTTCCTGTGGGAGCTATCTTCAATACCACACTTTTTCTGTTCAGCTCCCAGTGAAAGAATACATTTGTCAGTTAAGGTATACCGCTGAGTATGGGAGCTACAAGAAAGCAGGAAGATAGATCCCAGCTACAGTAGTAAGTAGGTCCCCATGCAGTCTAGCAGCCAGCACGGTGTCACATTTGCAGCTGCTTTCCTGTGGGAGCTATCTTCAATACCACACTTTTTCTGTTCAGCTCCCATTGAAAAAACAACATTTTGTCTCTTAAGGTATACAACTGAGTATGGGAGCTACAAGAAAGCAGGAAGATAGATTCCAGCTACAGTAGTAAGTAGTTCCCCATGCAGTCTATCAGCCAGCACGGTGTCACATTTGCAGCTGCTTTCCTGTGGGAGCTATCTTCAATACCACACTTTTTCTGTTCAGCTCCCATTGAAAGAATACATTTGTCAGTTAAGGTATACCGCTGAGTATGGGAGCTACAAGAAAGCAGGAAGATAGATCCCAGCTACAGTAGTAAGTAGGTCCCCATGCAGTCTAGCAGCCAGCACGGTGTCACATTTGCAGCTGCTTTCCTGTGGGAGCTATCTTCAATACCACACTTTTTCTGTTCAGCTCCCATTGAAAGAATACATTTGTCAGTTAAGGTATACCGCTGAGTGTGGGAGCTACAAGAAAGCAGGAAGGCAGACCCCAGCTACAGTAGTAAGTAGGTCCCCATGCAGTCTATCAGCCAGCAAAGTGTCACATTTGCAGCTGCTTTCCCGTGGGAGCTATCTTCAATACCACACTTTTTCTGTTCAGCTCCCATTGAAAAAACTACATTTTGTCTCTTAAGTTATACAACTGAGTATGGGAGCTACAAGAAAGCAGGAAGATAGATCCCAGCTACAGTAGTAAGTAGGTCCCCATGCAGTCTAGCAGCCAGCACGGTGTCACATTTGCAGCTGCTTTCCTGTGGGAGCTATCTTCAATACCACACTTTTTCTGTTCAGCTCCCATTGAAAGAATACATTTGTCAGTTAAGGTATACCGCTTAGTATGGGAGCTACAAGAAAGCAGGAAGATAGATCCCAGCTACAGTAGTAAGTAGGTCTCCATGCAGTCTATCAGCTAGCACGGTGTCACATTTGCAGCTGCTTCCCTGTGAGAGCTTTCTTCAATACCAGAGTTTTTCTCCTCAGCTCCCATTGAAAGAATACATTTGTCAGTTAAGGTATACCGCTGAGTATGGGAGCTACAAGAAAGCAGGAAGGCAGACCCCAGCTACAGTAGTAAGTAGGTCCCCATGCAGTCTAGCAGCCAGCACGGTGTCACATTTGCAGCTGCTTTCCTGTGGGAGCTATCTTCAATACCACACTTTTTCTGTTCAGCTCCCATTGAAAAAACTACATTTTGTCTCTTAAGGTATACAACTGAGTATGGGAGCTACAAGAAAGCAGGAAGATAGACCCCAGCTACAGTAGTAAGTAGGTCCCCATGCAGTCTATGAGCCAGCACGGTGTCACATTTGCAGCTGCTTTCCTGTGGGAGCTATCTTCAATACCACACTTTTTCTGTTCAGCTCCCTTTGAAAAAACTACATTTTGTCTCTTAAGGTATACAACTGAGTATGGGAGCTACAAGAAAGCAGGAAGACAGATCCCAGCTACAGTAGTAAGTAGGTCCCCATGCAGTCTAGCAGCCAGCACGGTGTCACATTTGCAGCTGCTTTCCTGTGGGAGCTATCTTCAATACCACAGTTTTTCTGTTCAGCTCCCATTGAAAAAACTACATTTTGTCTCTTAAGTTATACAACTGAGTATGGGAGCTACAAGAAAGCAGGAAGATACATCCTAGCTACAGTAGTAAGTAGGTCCCCATTCAGTCTATCAGCCAGCACGGTGTCACATTTGCAGCTGCTTTCCTGTGGGAGCTATCTTCAATACCACACTTTTTCTGTTCAGCTCCCATTGAAAGAATACATTTGTCAGTTAAGGTATACCGCTGAGTATGGGAGCTACAAGAAAGCAGGAAGATAGATCCCAGCTACAGTAGTAAGTAGGTCCCCATGCAGTCTAGCAGCCAGCACGGTGTCACATTTGCAGCTGCTTTCCTGTCGGAGCTATCTTCAATACCACACTTTTTCTGTTCAGCTCCCATTGAAAGAATACATTTGTCAGTTAAGGTATACCGCTGAGTATGGGAGCTACAAGAAAGCAGGAAGATAGATCCCAGCTACAGTAGTAAGTAGGTCCCCATGCAGTCTAGCAGCCAGCACGGTGTCACATTTGCAGCTGCTTTCCTGTCGGAGCTATCTTCAATACCACACTTTTTCTGTTCAGCTCCCATTGAAAGAATACATTTGTCAGTTAAGGTATACCACTGAGTATGGCAGCTACAAGAAAGCAGGAAGGCAGACCCCAGCTACAGTAGTAAGTAGGTCCCCATGCAGTCTAGCAGCCAGCACAGTGTCACATTTGCAGCTGCTTTCCTGTGGGTGCTATCTTCAATACCACACTTTTTCTGTTCAGCTCCCATTGAAAGAATACATTTGTCAGTTAAGGTATACCACTGAGTATGGGAGCTACAAGAAAGCAGGAAGATAGATCCCAGCTACAGTAGTAAGTAGGTCCCCATGCAGTCTAGCAGCCAGCACGGTGTCACATTTGCAGCTGCTTTCCTGTGGGAGCTATCTTCAATACCACAGTTTTTCTGTTCAGCTCCCATTGAAAGAATACATTTGTCAGTTAAGGTATACCACTGAGTATGGGAGCTACAAGAAAGCAGGAAGGCAGACCCCAGCTACAGTAGTAAGTAGGTCCCCATGCAGTCTATCAGCCAGCACAGTGTCACATTTGCAGCTGCTTTCCTGTGGGAGCTATCTTCAATACCACACTTTTTCTTTTCAGCTTCCATTGAAAAAACTACATTTTGTCTCTTAAGGTATACCACTGAGTATGGCAGCTACAAGAAAGCAGGAAGGCAGACCCCAGCTACAGTAGTAAGTAGGTCCCCATGCAGTCTAGCAGCCAGCACGGTGTCACATTTGCAGCTGCTTTCCTGTGGGAGCTATCTTCAATACCACACTTTTTCTGTTCAGCTCCCATTGAAAGAATACATTTGTCAGTTAAGGTATACCACTGAGTATGGGAGCTACAAGAAAGCAGGAAGATAGATCCCAGCTACAGTAGTAAGTAGGTCCCCATGCAGTCTAGCAGCCAGCACGGTGTCACATTTGCAGCTGCTTTCCTGTGGGAACTATCTTCAATACCACACTTTTTCTGTTCAGCTCCCATTGAAAGAATACATTTGTCGGTTAAGGTATACCACTGAGTATGGGAGCTATAAGAAAGCAGGAAGATAGATCCCAGCTACAGTAGTAAGTAGGTCCCCATGCAGTCTAGCAGCCAGCACGGTGTCACATTTGCAGCTGCTTTCCTGTGGGAGCTATCTTCAATACCACACTTTTTCTGTTCAGCTCCCAATGAAAGAATACATTTGTCAGTTAAGGTATACCGCTGAGTGTGGGAGCTACAAGAAAGCAGCAAGGCAGACCCCAGCTACAGTAGTAAGCAGGTCCCCATGCAGTCTAGCAGCCAGCACGGTGTCACATTTGCAGCTGCTTTCCTGTGGGAGCTATCTTCAATACCACACTTTTTCTTCTCAGCTTCCATTGAAAAAACTACATTTTGTCAGTTAAGGTATACCGCTGAGTATGGGAGCTACAAGAAAGCAAGAAGATAGATCCCAGCTACAGTAGTAAGTAGGTCCCCATGCAGTCTATCAGCTAGCACGGTGTCACATTTGCAGCTGCTTCCCTGTGAGAGCTTTCTTCAATACCAGAGTTTTTCTCCTCAGCTCCCATTGAAAGAATACATTTGTCAGTTAAGGTATACCGCTGAGTATGGGAGCTACAAGAAAGCAGGAAGGCAGACCCCAGCTACAGTAGTAAGTAGGTCCCCATGCAGTCTAGCAGCCAGCACGGTGTCACATTTGCAGCTGCTTTCCTGTGGGAGCTATCTTCAATACCACACTTTTTCTGTTCAGCTCCCATTGAAAAAACTACATTTTGTCTCTTAAGGTATACAACTGAGTATGGGAGCTACAAGAAAGCAGGAAGGAAGACCCCAGCTACAGTAGTAAGTAGGTCCCCATGCAGTCTATCAGCCAGCACGGTGTCACATTTGCAGCTGCTTTCCTGTGGGAGCTATCTTCAATACCACACTTTTTCTGTTCAGCTCCCATTGAAAAAACTACATTTTGTCTCTTAAGGTATACAACTGAGTATGGGACCTACAAGAAAGCAGGAAGATAGATCCCAGCTACAGTAGTAAGTAGGTCCCCATGCAGTCTATCAGCCAGCACGGTGTCACATTTGCAGCTGCTTTCCTGTGGGAGCTATCTTCAATACCACACTTTTTCTGTTCAGCTCCCATTGAAAGAATACATTTGTCAGTTAAGGTATACCACTGAGTATGGGAGCTACAAGAAAGCAGGAAGGCAGACCCCAGCTACAGTAGTAAGTAGGTCCCCATGCAGTCTAGCAGCCAGCACGGTGTCACATTTGCAGCTGCTTTCCTGTGGGAGCTATCTTCAATACCACACTTTTTCTTTTCAGCTCCCATTGAAAGAATACATTTGTCTCTTAAGGTATACCACTGAGTATGGCAGCTACAAGAAAGCAGGAAGGCAGACCCCAGCTACAGTAGTAAGTAGGTCCCCATGCAGTCTAGCAGCCAGCACGGTGTCACATTTGCAGCTGCTTTCCTGTGGGAGCTATCTTCAATACCACACTTTTTCTGTTCAGCTCCCATTGAAAAAACTACATTTTGTCAGTTAAGGTATACAACTGAGTATGGGAGCTACAAGAAAGCAGGAAGATAGATCCCAGCTACAGTAGTAAGTATGTCTCCATGCAGTCTATCAGCTAGCACGGTGTCACATTTGCAGCTGCTTTCCTGTGGGAGCTATCTTCAATACCACACTTTTTCTGTTCAGCTCCCATTGAAAAAACAACATTTTGTCTCTTAAGGTATATAACTGAGTATGGGAGCTACAAGAAAGCAGGAAGGCAGACCCCAGCTACAGTAGTAAGTAGGTCCCCATGCAGTCTATCAGCCAGCACAGTGTCACATTTGCAGCTGCTTTCCTGTCGGAGCTATCTTCAATACCACAGTTTTTCTGCTCAGCTCCCATTGAAAGAATACATTTGTCAGTTAAGGTATACCGCTGAGTATGGGAGCTACAAGAAAGCAGGAAGATAGATCCCAGCTACAGTAGTAAGTAGGTCCCCATGCAGTCTAGCAGCCAGCACGGTGTCACATTTGCAGCTGCTTTCCTGTGGGAGCTATTTTCAATACCACACTTTTTCTGTTCAGCTCCCATTGAAAGAATACATTTGTCAGTTCAGGTATACCGCTGAGTATGGGAGCTACAAAAAAGCAAGAAGATAGATCCCAGCTACAGTAGTAAGTAGGTCCCCATGCAGTCTGGCAGCCAGCACGGTGTCACATTTGCAGCTGCTTTCCTGTGGGAGCTATCTTCAATACCACACGTTTTCTGTTCACCTCCCATTGAAAAAACTACATTTTGTCTCTTAAGGTATACAACTGAGTATGGGACCTACAAGAAAGCAGGAAGATAGATCCCAGCTATAGTAGTAAGTAGGTCCCCATGCAGTCTAGCAGCCAGCACGGTGTCACATTTGCAGCTGCTTTCCTGTGGGAGCTATCTTCAATACCACACTTTTTCTGTTCAGCTCCCATTGAAAGAATACATTTGTCAGTTAAGGTATACAGCTGAGTATGGGAGCTACAAGAAAGCAGGAAGGCAGACCCCAGCTACAGTAGTAAGTAGGTCCCCATGCAGTCTATCAGTCAGCACAGTGTCACTTTTGCAGCTGCTTTCCTTTGGGAGCTATCTTCAATACCACACTTTTTCTTTTCAGCTCCCATTGAAAGAACACATTTGTCAGTTAAGGTATACCACTGAGTATGGGAGCTACAAGAAAGCAGGAAGATAGATCCCAGCTACAGTAGTAAGTAGGTCTCCATGCAGTCTATCAGCTAGCACGGTGTCACATTTGCAGCTGCTTCCCTGTGAGAGCTTTCTTCAATACCAGAGTTTTTCTCCTCAGCTCCCATTGAAAGAATACATTTGTCAGTTAAGGTATACCGCTGAGTATGGGAGCTACAAGAAAGCAGGAAGGCAGACCCCAGCTACAGTAGTAAGTAGGTCCCCATGCAGTCTAGCAGCCAGCACGGTGTCACATTTGCAGCTGCTTTCCTGTGGGAGCTATCTTCAATACCACACTTTTTCTGTTCAGCTCCCATTGAAAAAACTACATTTTGTCTCTTAAGGTATACAACTGAGTATGGGAGCTACAAGAAAGCAGGAAGGAAGACCCCAGCTATAGTAGTAAGTAGGTCCCCATGCAGTCTATCAGCCAGCACGGTGTCACATTTGCAGCTGCTTTCCTGTGGGAGCTATCTTCAATACCACACTTTTTCTGTTCAGCTCCCTTTGAAAAAACTACATTTTGTCTCTTAAGGTATACAACTGAGTATGGGAGCTACAAGAAAGCAGGAAGACAGATCCCAGCTACAGTAGTAAGTAGGTCCCCATGCAGTCTAGCAGCCAGCACGGTGTCACATTTGCAGCTGCTTTCCTGTGGGAGCTATCTTCAATACCACACTTTTTCTGTTCAGCTCCCATTGAAAAAACTACATTTTGTCAGTTAAGGTATACCGCTGAGTATGGCAGCTACAAGAAAGCAGGAAGATAGATCCCAGCTACAGTAGTAAGTAGGTCTCCATGCAGTCTAGCAGCCAGCACGGTGTCACATTTGCAGCTGCTTTCCTGTGGGAGCTATCTTCAATACCACACTTTTTCTGTTCAGCTCCCATTGAAAGAATACATTTGTCAGTTAAGGTATACCACTGAATATGGGAGCTACAAGAAAGCACGAAGGCAGACCCCAGCTATAGTACTAAGTAGGTCCCCATGCAGTCTAGCAGCCAGCACGGTGTCACATTTGCAGCTGCTTTCCTGTGGGAGCTATCTTCAATACCACACTTTTTCTGTTCAGCTCCCATTGAAAGAATACATTTGTCAGTTAAGGTATACCACTGAGTATGGGAGCTACAAGAAAGCAGGAAGATAGATCCCAGCTACAGTAGTAAGTAGGTCCCCATGCAGTCTAGCAGCCAGCACGGTGTCACATTTGCAGCTGCTTTCCTGTGGGAGCTATCTTCAATACCACACTTTTTCTGTTCAGCTCCCATTGAAAGAATACATTTGTCTGTTAAGGTATACCACTGAGTATGGGAGCTATAAGAAAGCAGGAAGATAGATCCCAGCTACAGTAGTAAGTAGGTCCCCATGCAGTCTAGCAGCCAGCACGGTGTCACATTTGCAGCTGCTTTCCTGTGGGAGCTATTTTCAATACCACACTTTTTCTGTTCAGCTCCCATTGAAAGAATACATTTGTCAGTTCAGGTATACCGCTGAGTATGGGAGCTACAAAAAAGCAAGAAGATAGATCCCAGCTACAGTAGTAAGTAGGTCCCCATGCAGTCTGGCAGCCAGCACGGTGTCACATTTGCAGCTGCTTTCCTGTGGGAGCTATCTTCAATACCACACTTTTTCTGTTCAGCTCCCATTGAAAAAACTACATTTTGTCTCTTAAGGTATACAACTGAGTATGGGACCTACAAGAAAGCAGGAAGATAGATCCCAGCTACAGTAGTAAGTAGGTCCCCATGCAGTCTAGCAGCCAGCACGGTGTCACATTTGCAGCTGCTTTCCTGTGGGAGCTATCTTCAATACCACACTTTTTCTGTTCAGCTCCCATTGAAAGAATACATTTGTCAGTTAAGGTATACAGATGAGTATGGGAGCTACAAGAAAGCAGGAAGGCAGACCCCAGCTACAGTAGTAAGTAGGTCCCCATGCAGTCTATGAGTCAGCACAGTGTCACTTTTGCAGCTGCTTTCCTTTGGGAGCTATCTTCAATACCACACTTTTTCTTTTCAGCTCCCATTGAAAGAATACATTTGTCAGTTAAGGTATACCGCTGAGTATGGGAGCTACAAGAAAGCAGGAAGATAGATCCCAGCTACAGTAGTAAGTAGGTCCCCATGCAGTCTAGCAGCCAGCACGGTGTCACATTTGCAGCTGCTTTCCTGTGGGAGCTATCTTCAATACCACAGTTTTTCTGTTCAGCTCCCATTGAAAAAACTACATTTTGTCAGTTAAGGTATACAACTGAGTATGGGAGCTACAAGAAAGCAGGAAGATAGATCCCAGCTACAGTAGTAAGTATGTCTCCATGCAGTCTATCAGCTAGCACGGTGTCACATTTGCAGCTGCTTTCCTGTGGGAGCTATCTTCAATACCACACTTTTTCTGTTCAGCTCCCATTGAAAAAGCAACATTTTGTCTCTTAAGGTATATAACTGAGTATGGGAGCTACAAGAAAGCAGGAAGATAGATTCCAGCTACAGTAGTAAGTAGGTCCCCATGCAGTCTATCAGCCAGCACAGTGTCACATTTGCAGCTGCTTTCCTGTGGGAGCTATCTTCAATACCACACTTTTTCTGTTCAGCTCCCATTGAAAGAATACATTTGTCAGTTAAGGTATACCACTGAGTATGGGAGCTACAAGAAAGCAGGAAGATAGATCCCAGCTACAGTAGTAAGTAGGTCCCCATGCAGTCTATCAGTCAGCACAGTGTCACTTTTGCAGCTGCTTTCCTGTGGGAGCTATCTTCAATACCACACTTTTTCTTTTCAGCTCCCATTGAAAGAACACATTTGTCAGTTAAGGTATACCGCTGAGTATGGGAGCTACAAGAAAGCAGGAAGATAGATCCCAGCTACAGTAGTAAGTAGGTCTCCATGCAGTCTATCAGCTAGCACGGTGTCACATTTGCAGCTGCTTCCCTGTGAGAGCTTTCTTCAATACCAGAGTTTTTCTCCTCAGCTCCCATTGAAAGAATACATTTGTCAGTTAAGGTATACCGCTGAGTATGGGAGCTACAAGAAAGCAGGAAGGCAGACCCCAGCTACAGTAGTAAGTAGGTCCCCATGCAGTCTAGCAGCCAGCACGGTGTCACATTTGCAGCTGCTTTCCTGTGGGAGCTATCTTCAATACCACACTTTTTCTGTTCAGCTCCCATTGAAAAAACTACATTTTGTCTCTTAAGGTATACAACTGAGTATGGGAGCTACAAGAAAGCAGGAAGGAAGACCCCAGCTATAGTAGTAAGTAGGTCCCCATGCAGTCTATCAGCCAGCACGGTGTCACATTTGCAGCTGCTTTCCTGTGGGAGCTATCTTCAATACCACACTTTTTCTGTTCAGCTCCCTTTGAAAAAACTACATTTTGTCTCTTAAGGTATACAACTGAGTATGGGAGCTACAAGAAAGCAGGAAGACAGATCCCAGCTACAGTAGTAAGTAGGTCCCCATGCAGTCTAGCAGCCAGCACGGTGTCACATTTGCAGCTGCTTTCCTGTGGGAGCTATCTTCAATACCACACTTTTTCTGTTCAGCTCCCATTGAAAAAACTACATTTTGTCAGTTAAGGTATACCGCTGAGTATGGCAGCTACAAGAAAGCAGGAAGATAGATCCCAGCTACAGTAGTAAGTAGGTCTCCATGCAGTCTAGCAGCCAGCACGGTGTCACATTTGCAGCTGCTTTCCTGTGGGAGCTATCTTCAATACCACACTTTTTCTGTTCAGCTCCCATTGAAAGAATACATTTGTCAGTTAAGGTATACCACTGAATATGGGAGCTACAAGAAAGCACGAAGGCAGACCCCAGCTACAGTACTAAGTAGGTCCCCATGCAGTCTAGCAGCCAGCACGGTGTCACATTTGCAGCTGCTTTCCTGTGGGAGCTATCTTCAATACCACACTTTTTCTGTTCAGCTCCCATTGAAAGAATACATTTGTCAGTTAAGGTATACCACTGAGTATGGGAGCTACAAGAAAGCAGGAAGATAGATCCCAGCTACAGTAGTAAGTAGGTCCCCATGCAGTCTATCAGTCAGCACAGTGTCACTTTTGCAGCTGCTTTCCTGTGGGAGCTATCTTCAATACCACACTTTTTCTTTTCAGCTCCCATTGAAAGAACACATTTGTCAGTTAAGGTATACCACTGAGTATGGGAGCTACAAGAAAGCAGGAAGATAGATCCCAGCTACAGTAGTAAGTAGGTCTCCATGCAGTCTATCAGCTAGCACGGTGTCACATTTGCAGCTGCTTCCCTGTGAGAGCTTTCTTCAATACCAGAGTTTTTCTCCTCAGCTCCCATTGAAAGAATACATTTGTCAGTTAAGGTATACCGCTGAGTATGGGAGCTACAAGAAAGCAGGAAGGCAGACCCCAGCTACAGTAGTAAGTAGGTCCCCATGCAGTCTAGCAGCCAGCACGGTGTCACATTTGCAGCTGCTTTCCTGTGGGAGCTATCTTCAATACCACACTTTTTCTGTTCAGCTCCCATTGAAAAAACTACATTTTGTCTCTTAAGGTATACAACTGAGTATGGGAGCTACAAGAAAGCAGGAAGGAAGACCCCAGCTATAGTAGTAAGTAGGTCCCCATGCAGTCTATCAGCCAGCACGGTGTCACATTTGCAGCTGCTTTCCTGTGGGAGCTATCTTCAATACCACACTTTTTCTGTTCAGCTCCCTTTGAAAAAACTACATTTTGTCTCTTAAGGTATACAACTGAGTATGGGAGCTACAAGAAAGCAGGAAGACAGATCCCAGCTACAGTAGTAAGTAGGTCCCCATGCAGTCTAGCAGCCAGCACGGTGTCACATTTGCAGCTGCTTTCCTGTGGGAGCTATCTTCAATACCACACTTTTTCTGTTCAGCTCCCATTGAAAAAACTACATTTTGTCAGTTAAGGTATACCGCTGAGTATGGCAGCTACAAGAAAGCAGGAAGATAGATCCCAGCTACAGTAGTAAGTAGGTCTCCATGCAGTCTAGCAGCCAGCACGGTGTCACATTTGCAGCTGCTTTCCTGTGGGAGCTATCTTCAATACCACACTTTTTCTGTTCAGCTCCCATTGAAAGAATACATTTGTCAGTTAAGGTATACCACTGAATATGGGAGCTACAAGAAAGCACGAAGGCAGACCCCAGCTACAGTACTAAGTAGGTCCCCATGCAGTCTAGCAGCCAGCACGGTGTCACATTTGCAGCTGCTTTCCTGTGGGAGCTATCTTCAATACCACACTTTTTCTGTTCAGCTCCCATTGAAAGAATACATTTGTCAGTTAAGGTATACCACTGAGTATGGGAGCTACAAGAAAGCAGGAAGATAGATCCCAGCTACAGTAGTAAGTAGGTCCCCATGCAGTCTAGCAGCCAGCACGGTGTCACATTTGCAGCTGCTTTCCTGTGGGAGCTATCTTCAATACCACACTTTTTCTGTTCAGCTCCCATTGAAAGAATACATTTGTCTGTTAAGGTATACCACTGAGTATGGGAGCTATAAGAAAGCAGGAAGATAGATCCCAGCTACAGTAGTAAGTAGGTCCCCATGCAGTCTAGCAGCCAGCACGGTGTCACATTTGCAGCTGCTTTCCTGTGGGAGCTATTTTCAATACCACACTTTTTCTGTTCAGCTCCCATTGAAAGAATACATTTGTCAGTTCAGGTATACCGCTGAGTATGGGAGCTACAAAAAAGCAAGAAGATAGATCCCAGCTACAGTAGTAAGTAGGTCCCCATGCAGTCTGGCAGCCAGCACGGTGTCACATTTGCAGCTGCTTTCCTGTGGGAGCTATCTTCAATACCACACTTTTTCTGTTCAGCTCCCATTGAAAAAACTACATTTTGTCTCTTAAGGTATACAACTGAGTATGGGACCTACAAGAAAGCAGGAAGATAGATCCCAGCTACAGTAGTAAGTAGGTCCCCATGCAGTCTAGCAGCCAGCACGGTGTCACATTTGCAGCTGCTTTCCTGTGGGAGCTATCTTCAATACCACACTTTTTCTGTTCAGCTCCCATTGAAAGAATACATTTGTCAGTTAAGGTATACAGATGAGTATGGGAGCTACAAGAAAGCAGGAAGGCAGACCCCAGCTACAGTAGTAAGTAGGTCCCCATGCAGTCTATGAGTCAGCACAGTGTCACTTTTGCAGCTGCTTTCCTTTGGGAGCTATCTTCAATACCACACTTTTTCTTTTCAGCTCCCATTGAAAGAATACATTTGTCAGTTAAGGTATACCGCTGAGTATGGGAGCTACAAGAAAGCAGGAAGATAGATCCCAGCTACAGTAGTAAGTAGGTCCCCATGCAGTCTAGCAGCCAGCACGGTGTCACATTTGCAGCTGCTTTCCTGTGGGAGCTATCTTCAATACCACAGTTTTTCTGTTCAGCTCCCATTGAAAAAACTACATTTTGTCAGTTAAGGTATACAACTGAGTATGGGAGCTACAAGAAAGCAGGAAGATAGATCCCAGCTACAGTAGTAAGTATGTCTCCATGCAGTCTATCAGCTAGCACGGTGTCACATTTGCAGCTGCTTTCCTGTGGGAGCTATCTTCAATACCACACTTTTTCTGTTCAGCTCCCATTGAAAAAGCAACATTTTGTCTCTTAAGGTATATAACTGAGTATGGGAGCTACAAGAAAGCAGGAAGATAGATTCCAGCTACAGTAGTAAGTAGGTCCCCATGCAGTCTATCAGCCAGCACAGTGTCACATTTGCAGCTGCTTTCCTGTGGGAGCTATCTTCAATACCACACTTTTTCTGTTCAGCTCCCATTGAAAGAATACATTTGTCAGTTAAGGTATACCACTGAGTATGGGAGCTACAAGAAAGCAGGAAGATAGATCCCAGCTACAGTAGTAAGTAGGTCCCCATGCAGTCTAGCAGCCAGCACGGTGTCACATTTGCAGCTGCTTTCCTGTGGGAGCTATCTTCAATACCACAGTTTTTCTGTTCAGCTCCTATTGAAAGAATACATTTGTCAGTTAAGGTATACCACTGAGTATGGGAGCTACAAGAAAGCAGGAAGGCAGACCCCAGCTACAGTAGTAAGTAGATCCCCATACAGTCTAGCAGCCAGCACGGTGTCACATTTGCAGCTGCTTTCCTGTGGGAGCTATCTTCAATACCACACTTTTTCTGTTCAGCTCCCATTGAAAGAATACATTTGTCAGTTAAGGTATACCGCTGAGTGTGGGAGCTACAAGAAAGCAGGAAGGGTAACCCCAGCTACAGTAGTAAGTAGGTCCCCATGCAGTCTAGCAGCCAGCACGGTGTCACATTTGCAGCTGCTTTCCTGTGGGAGCTATCTTCAATACCACAGTTTTTCTGTTCAGCTCCCATTGAAAAAACTACATTTTGTCTCTTAAGTTATACAACTGAGTATGGGAGCTACAAGAAAGCAGGAAGATAGATCCTACCTACAGTAGTAAGTAGGTCCCCATGCAGTCTAGCAGCCAGCACGGTGTCACATTTGCAGCTGCTTTCCTGTGGGAGCTATCTTCAATACCACACTTTTTCTGTTCAGCTCCCATTGAAAGAATACATTTGTCAGTTAAGGTATACCGCTGAGTATGGGAGCTACAAGAAAGCAGGAAGATAGATCCCAGCTACAGTAGTAAGTAGGTCCCCATGCAGTCTAGCAGCCAGCACGGTGTCACATTTGCAGCTGCTTTCCTGTGGGAGCTATTTTCAATACCACACTTTTTCTGTTCAGCTCCCATTGAAAGAATACATTTGTCAGTTCAGGTATACCGCTGAGTATGGGAGCTACAAAAAAGCAAGAAGATAGATCCCAGCTACAGTAGTAAGTAGGTCCCCATGCAGTCTGGCAGCCAGCACGGTGTCACATTTGCAGCTGCTTTCCTGTGGGAGCTATCTTCAATACCACACTTTTTCTGTTCAGCTCCCATTGAAAAAACTACATTTTGTCTCTTAAGGTATACAACTGAGTATGGGACCTACAAGAAAGCAGGAAGATAGATCCCAGCTACAGTAGTAAGTAGGTCCCCATGCAGTCTAGCAGCCAGCACGGTGTCACATTTGCAGCTGCTTTCCTGTGGGAGCTATCTTCAATACCACACTTTTTCTGTTCAGCTCCCATTGAAAGAATACATTTGTCAGTTAAGGTATACAGCTGAGTATGGGAGCTACAAGAAAGCAGGAAGGCAGACCCCAGCTACAGTAGTAAGTAGGTCCCCATGCAGTCTATCAGTCAGCACAGTGTCACTTTTGCAGCTGCTTTCCTTTGGGAGCTATCTTCAATACCACACTTTTTCTTTTCAGCTCCCATTGAAAGAATACATTTGTCAGTTAAGGTATACCACTGAGTATGGGAGCTACAAGAAAGCAGGAAGATAGATCCCAGCTACAGTAGTAAGTAGGTCCCCATGCAGTCTAGCAGCCAGCACGGTGTCACATTTGCAGCTGCTTTCCTGTGGGAGCTATCTTCAATACCACAGTTTTTCTGTTCAGCTCCCATTGAAAGAATACATTTGTCAGTTAAGGTATACCACTGAGTATGGGAGCTACAAGAAAGCAGGAAGGCAGACCCCAGCTACAGTAGTAAGTAGGTCCCCATGCAGTTTATCAGCCAGCACAGTGTCACATTTGCAGCTGCTTTCCTGTGGGAGCTATCTTCAATACCACACTTTTTCGTTTCAGCTCCCATTGAAAGAATACATTTGTCTCTTAAGGTATACCACTGAGTATGGCAGCTACAAGAAAGCAGGAAGGCAGACCCCAGCTACAGTAGTAAGTAGGTCCCCATGCAGTCTAGCAGCCAGCACGGTGTCACATTTGCAGCTGCTTTCCTGTGGGAGCTATCTTCAATACCACACTTTTTCTGTTCAGCTCCCATTGAAAAAACTACATTTTGTCAGTTAAGGTATACAACTGAGTATGGGAGCTACAAGAAAGCAAGAAGATAGATCCCAGCTACAGTAGTAAGTATGTCTCCATGCAGTCTATCAGCTAGCACGGTGTCACATTTGCAGCTGCTTTCCTGTGGGATCTATCTTCAATACCACACTTTTTCTGTTCAGCTCCCATTGAAAAAACAACATTTTGTCTCTTAAGGTATATAACTGAGTATGGGAGCTACAAGAAAGCAGGAAGGCAGACCCCAGCTACAGTAGTAAGTAGGTCCCCATGCAGTCTATCAGCCAGCACAGTGTCACATTTGCAGCTGCTTTCCTGTCGGAGCTATCTTCAATACCACAGTTTTTCTGCTCAGCTCCCATTGAAAGAATACATTTGTCAGTTAAGGTATACCGCTGAGTATGGGAGCTACAAGAAAGCAGGAAGATAGATCCCAGCTACAGTAGTAAGTAGGTCCCCATGCAGTCTAGCAGCCAGCACGGTGTCACATTTGCAGCTGCTTTCCTGTGGGAGCTATTTTCAATACCACACTTTTTCTGTTCAGCTCCCATTGAAAGAATACATTTGTCAGTTCAGGTATACCGCTGAGTATGGGAGCTACAAAAAAACAAGAAGATAGATCCCAGCTACAGTAGTAAGTAGGTCCCCATGCAGTCTGGCAGCCAGCACGATGTCACATTTGCAGCTGCTTTCCTGTGGGAGCTATCTTCAATACCACACTTTTTCTGTTCAGCTCCCATTGAAAAAACTACATTTTGTCTCTTAAGGTATACAACTGAGTATGGGACCTACAAGAAAGCAGGAAGATAGATCCCAGCTATAGTAGTAAGTAGGTCCCCATGCAGTCTAGCAGCCAGCACGGTGTCACATTTGCAGCTGCTTTCCTGTGGGAGCTATCTTCAATACCACACTTTTTCTGTTCAGCTCCCATTGAAAAAACTACATTTTGTCTCTTAAGGTATACCACTGAGTATGGGAGCTACAAGAAAGCAGGAAGGAAGACCCCAGCTACAGTAGTAAGTAGGTCCCCATGCAGTCTATCAGCCAGCACGGTGTCACATTTGCAGCTGCTTTCCTGTGGGAGCTATCTTCAATACCACACTTTTTCTGTTCAGCTCCCATTGAAAGAATACATTTGTCAGTTAAGGTATACCGCTGAGTATGGGAGCTACAAGAAAGCAGGAAGATAGATCCCAGCTACAGTAGTAAGTAGGTCCCCATGCAGTCTATCAGCCAGCACGGTGTCACATTTGCAGCTGCTTTCCTGTGGGAGCTATCTTCAATACCACACTTTTTCTGTTCAGCTCCCATTGAAAGAATACATTTGTCAGTTAAGGTATACCACTGAGTATGGCAGCTACAAGAAAGCAGGAAGGCAGACCCCAGCTACAGTAGTAAGTAGGTCCCCATGCAGTATATCAGCCAGCACAGTGTCACATTTGCAGCTGCTTTCCTGTGGGAGCTATCTTCAATACCACACTTTTTCTGTTCAGCTCCTATTGAAAAAACTACATTTGTCAGTTAAGGTATACCGCTGAGTATGGGAGCTACAAGAAAGCAGGAAGATAGATCCCAGCTACAGTAGTAAGTAGGTCCCCATGCAGTCTAGCAGCCAGCACGGTGTCACATTTGCAGCTGCTTTCCTGTGGGAGCTATCTTCAATACCAGAGTTTTTCTGTTCAGCTCCCTTTGAAAAAACTACATTTTGTCTCTTAAGTTATACAACTGAGTATGGGAGCTACAAGAAAGCAGGAAGATAGATCCCAGCTACAGTAGTAAGTAGGTCCCCATGCAGTCTAGCAGCCAGCACGGTGTCACATTTGCAGCTGCTTTCCTGTGGGAGCTATCTTCAATACCACACTTTTTCTGTTCAGCTCCCATTGAAAGAATACATTTGTCAGTTAAGGTGTACCGCTGAGTATGGGAGCTACAAGAAAGCAGGAAGATAGATCCCAGCTACAGTAGTAAGTAGGTCTCCATGCAGTCTATCAGCTAGCACGGTGTCACATTTGCAGCTGCTTCCCTGTGAGTGCTATCTTCAATACCAGAGTTTTTCTCCTCAGCTCCCATTGAAAGAATACATTTGTCAGTTAAGGTATACCACTGAGTATGGGAGCTACAAGAAAGCAGGAAGATAGATCCCAGCTACAGTAGTAAGTAGGTCCCCATGCAGTCTAGCAGCCAGCACGGTGTCACATTTGCAGCTGCTTTCCTGTGGGAGCTATCTTCAATACCACACTTTTTCTGTTCAGCTCCCTTTGAAAAAACTACATTTTGTCTCTTAAGGTATACAACTGAGTATGGGAGCTACAAGAAAGCAGGAAGATAGATCCCAGCTACAGTAGTAAGTAGGTCCCCATGCAGTCTAGCAGCCAGCACGGTGTCACATTTGCAGCTGCTTTCCTGTGGGAGCTATCTTCAATACCACACTTTTTCTGTTCAGCTCCCTTTGAAAAAACTACATTTTGTCTCTTAAGGTATACAACTGAGTATGGGAGCTACAAGAAAGCAGGAAGATAGATCCCAGCTACAGTAGTAAGTAGGTCCCCATGCAGTCTAGCAGCCAGCACGGTGTCACATTTGCAGCTGCTTTCCTGTGGGAGCTATCTTCAATACCACACTTTTTCTGTTCAGCTCCCTTTGAAAAAAGTACATTTTGTCTTTAAGGTATACAACTGAGGATGGGAGCTACAAGTAAGCAGGAAGATAGATCCCAGCTACAGTAGTAAGTAGGTCCCCATGCAGTCTAGCAGCCAGCACGGTGTCACATTTGCAGCTGCTTTCCTGTGGGAGCTATCTTCAATACCACACTTTTACTGTTCACCTCCCTTTGAAAAAACTACATTTTGTCTCTTAAGGTATACAACTGAGTATGGGAGCTACAAGAAAGCAGGAAGATAGATCACAGCTACAGTAGTAAGTAGGTCCCCATGCAGTCTAGCAGCCAGCACGGTGTCACATTTGCAGCTGCTTTCCTGTGGGAGCTATCTTCAATACCACACTTTTTCTGTTCAGCTCCCATTGAAAGAATACATTTGTCAGTTAAGGTATACAACTGAGTATGGGAGCTACAAGAAAGCAGGAAGGCAAACCCCAGCTACAGTACTAAGTAGGTCCCCATGCAGTCTAGCAGCCAGCACGGTGTCACATTTGCAGCTGCTTTCCTGTGGGAGCTATCTTCAATACCACACTTTTTCTGTTCAGCTCCCATTGAAGAAACTACATTTTGTCTCTTAAGGTATACAACTGAGTATGGGAGCTACAAGAAAGCAGGAAGATAGATCCCAGCTACAGTAGTAAGTAGGTCCCCATGCAGTCTAGCAGCCAGCACGGTGTCACATTTGCAGCTGCTTTCCTGTGGGAGCTATCTTCAATACCACACTTTTTCTTTTCTGCTCCCATTGAAAGAATACATTTGTCTCTTAAGGTATACCACTGAGTACGGGAGCTACAAGAAAGCAGGAAGGCAGACCCCAGCTACAGTAGTAAGTATGTCTCCATGCAGTCTATCAGCTAGCACGGTGTCACATTTGCAGCTGCTTTCCTGTGGGAGCTATCTTCAATACCACACTTTTTCTGTTCAGCTCCCATTGAAAAAGCAACATTTTGTCTCTTAAGGTATATAACTGAGTATGGGAGCTACAAGAAAGCAGGAAGATAGATTCCAGCTACAGTAGTAAGTAGGTCCCCATGGAGTCTATTAGCCAGCACAGTGTCACATTTGCAGCTGCTTTCCTGTGGGAGCTATCTTCAATACCACACTTTTTCTGTTTAGCTCCCATTGAAAGAATACATTTGTCAGTTAAGGTATACCACTGAGTATGGGAGCTACAAGAAAGCAGGAAGATAGATCCCAGCTACAGTAGTAAGTAGGTCCCCATGCAGTCTAGCAGCCAGCACGGTGTCACATTTGCAGCTGCTTTCCTGTGGGAGCTATCTTCAATACCACAGTTTTTCTGTTCAGCTCCCATTGAAAGAATACATTTGTCAGTTAAGGTATACCACTGAGTATGGGAGCTACAAGAAAGCAGGAAGGCAGACCCCAGCTACAGTAGTAAGTAGATCCCCATGCAGTCTAGCAGCCAGCACGGTGTCACATTTGCAGCTGCTTTCCTGTGGGAGCTATCTTCAATACCACACTTTTTCTGTTCAGCTCCCATTGAAAGAATACATTTGTCAGTTAAGGTATACCGCTGAGTGTGGGAGCTACAAGAAAGCAGGAAGGGTAACCCCAGCTACAGTAGTAAGTAGGTCCCCATGCAGTCTAGCAGCCAGCACGGTGTCACATTTGCAGCTGCTTTCCTGTGGGAGCTATCTTCAATACCACACTTTTTCTGTTCAGCTCCCATTGAAAAAACTACATTTTGTCTCTTAAGTTATACAACTGAGTATGGGAGCTACAAGAAAGCAGGAAGATAGATCCTAGCTACAGTAGTAAGTAGGTCCCCATTCAGTCTATCAGCCAGCACGGTGTCACATTTGCAGCTGCTTTCCTGTGGGAGCTATCTTCAATACCACACTTTTTCTGTTCAGCTCCCATTGAAAGAATACATTTGTCAGTTAACGTATACCGCTGAGTATGGGAGCTACAAGAAAGCAGGAAGATAGATCCCAGCTACAGTAGTAAGTAGGTCCCCATGCAGTCTAGCAGCCAGCACGGTGTCACATTTGCAGCTGCTTTCCTGTCGGAGCTATCTTCAATACCACACTTTTTCTGTTCAGCTCCCATTGAAAGAATACATTTGTCAGTTAAGGTATACCACTGAGTATGGCAGCTACAAGAAAGCAGGAAGGCAGACCCCAGCTACAGTAGTAAGTAGGTCCCCATGCAGTCTAGCAGCCAGCACAGTGTCACATTTGCAGCTGCTTTCCTGTGGGTGCTATCTTCAATACCACACTTTTTCTGTTCAGCTCCCATTGAAAGAATACATTTGTCAGTTAAGGTATACCACTGAGTATGGGAGCTACAAGAAAGCAGGAAGATAGATCCCAGCTACAGTAGTAAGTAGGTCCCCATGCAGTCTAGCAGCCAGCACGGTGTCACATTTGCAGCTGCTTTCCTGTGGGAACTATCTTCAATACCACACTTTTTCTGTTCAGCTCCCATTGAAAGAATACATTTGTCGGTTAAGGTATACCACTGAGTATGGGAGCTATAAGAAAGCAGGAAGATAGATCCCAGCTACAGTAGTAAGTAGGTCCCCATGCAGTCTAGCAGCCAGCACGGTGTCACATTTGCAGCTGCTTTCCTGTGGGAGCTATCTTCAATACCACACTTTTTCTGTTCAGCTCCCATTGAAAGAATACATTTGTCAGTTAAGGTATACCGCTGAGTGTGGGAGCTACAAGAAAGCAGGAAGATAGACCCCAGCTACAGTAGTAAGTAGGTCCCCATGCAGTCTAGCAGCCAGCACGGTGTCACATTTGCAGCTGCTTTCCTGTGGGAGCTATCTTCAATACCACACTTTTTCTTCTCAGCTTCCATTGAAAAAACTACATTTTGTCAGTTAAGGTATACCGCTGAGTATGGGAGCTACAAGAAAGCAAGAAGATAGATCCCAGCTACAGTAGTAAGTAGGTCCCCATGCAGTCTATCAGCCAGCACGGTGTCACATTTGCAGCTGCTTTCCTGTGGGAGCTATCTTCAATACCACAGTTTTTCTGCTCAGCTCCCATTGAAAGAATACATTTGTCAGTTAAGGTATACCGCTGAGTATGGGAGCTACAAGAAAGCAGGAAGATAGATCCCAGCTACAGTAGTAAGTAGGTCCCCATGCAGTCTAGCAGCCAGCACGGTGTCACATTTGCAGCTGCTTTCCTGTGGGAGCTATTTTCAATACCACACTTTTTCTGTTCAGCTCCCATTGAAAGAATACATTTGTCAGTTCAGGTATACCGCTGAGTATGGGAGCTACAAAAAAGCAAGAAGATAGATCCCAGCTACAGTAGTAAGTAGGTCCCCATGCAGTCTGGCAGCCAGCACGGTGTCACATTTGCAGCTGCTTTCCTGTGGGAGCTATCTTCAATACCACACTTTTTCTGTTCAGCTCCCATTGAAAAAACTACATTTTGTCTCTTAAGGTATACCACTGAGTATGGGAGCTATAAGAAAGCAGGAAGATAGATCCCAGCTACAGTAGTAAGTAGGTCCCCATGCAGTCTATCAGCCAGCACGGTGTCACATTTGCAGCTGCTTTCCTGTGGGAGCTATCTTCAATACCACACTTTTTCTGTTCAGCTCCCATTGAAAGAATACATTTGTCAGTTAAGGTATACCGCTGAGTGTGGGAGCTACAAGAAAGCAGGAAGATAGACCCCAGCTACAGTAGTAAGTAGGTCCCCATGCAGTCTAGCAGCCAGCACGGTATCACATTTGCAGCTGCTTTCCTGTGGGAGCTATCTTCAATACCACACTTTTTCTTCTCAGCTTCCATTGAAAAAACTACATTTTGTCAGTTAAGGTATACCGCTGAGTATGGGAGCTACAAGAAAGCAAGAAGATAGATCCCAGCTACAGTAGTAAGTAGGTCCCCATGCAGTCTATCAGCCAGCACGGTGTCACATTTGCAGCTGCTTTCCTGTGGGAGCTATCTTCAATACCACAGTTTTTCTGCTCAGCTCCCATTGAAAGAATACATTTGTCAGTTAAGGTATACCGCTGAGTATGGGAGCTACAAGAAAGCAGGAAGATAGATCCCAGCTACAGTAGTAAGTAGGTCCCCATGCAGTCTAGCAGCCAGCACGGTGTCACATTTGCAGCTGCTTTCCTGTGGGAGCTATTTTCAATACCACACTTTTTCTGTTCAGCTCCCATTGAAAGAATACATTTGTCAGTTCAGGTATACCGCTGAGTATGGGAGCTACAAAAAAGCAAGAAGATAGATCCCAGCTACAGTAGTAAGTAGGTCCCCATGCAGTCTGGCAGCCAGCACGGTGTCACATTTGCAGCTGCTTTCCTGTGGGAGCTATCTTCAATACCACACTTTTTCTGTTCAGCTCCCATTGAAAAAACTACATTTTGTCTCTTAAGGTATACAACTGAGTATGGGACCTACAAGAAAGCAGGAAGATAGATCCCAGCTACAGTAGTAAGTAGGTCCCCATGCAGTCTAGCAGCCAGCACGGTGTCACATTTGCAGCTGCTTTCCTGTGGGAGCTATCTTCAATACCACACTTTTTCTGTTCAGCTCCCATTGAAAGAATACATTTGTCAGTTAAGGTATACCACTGAGTATGGGAGCTACAAGAAAGCAGGAAGATAGATCCCAGCTACAGTAGTAAGTAGGTCCCCATGCAGTCTAGCAGCCAGCACGGTGTCACATTTGCAGCTGCTTTCCTGTGGGAGCTATCTTCAATACCACAGTTTTTCTGTTCAGGTCCCATTGAAAGAATACATTTGTCAGTTAAGGTATACCACTGAGTATGGGAGCTACAAGAAAGCAGGAAGGCAGACCCCAGCTACAGTAGTAAGTAGGTCCCCATGCAGTCTATCAGCCAGCACAGTGTCACATTTGCAGCTGCTTTCCTGTGGGAGCTATCTTCAATACCACACTTTTTTTTTTCAGCTCCCATTGAAAGAATACATTTGTCTCTTAAGGTATACCACTGAGTATGGCAGCTACAAGAAAGCAGGAAGGCAGACCCCAGCTACAGTAGTAAGTAGGTCCCCATGCAGTCTAGCAGCCAGCACGGTGTCACATTTGCAGCTGCTTTCCTGTGGGAGCTATCTTCAATACCACACTTTTTCTGTTCAGCTCCCATTGAAAAAACTACATTTTGTCAGTTAAGGTATACAACTGAGTATGGGAGCTACAAGAAAGCAGGAAGATAGATCCCAGCTACAATAGTAAGTATGTCTCCATGCAGTCTATCAGCTAGCACGGTGTCACATTTGCAGCTGCTTTCCTGTGGGAGCTATCTTCAATACCACACTTTTTCTGTTCAGCTCCCATTGAAAAAACAACATTTTGTCTCTTAAGGTATATAACTGAGTATGGGAGCTACAAGAAAGCAGGAAGGCAGACCCCAGCTACAGTAGTAAGTAGGTCCCCATGCAGTCTATCAGCCAGCACAGTGTCACATTTGCAGCTGCTTTCCTGTCGGAGCTATCTTCAATACCACAGTTTTTCTGCTCAGCTCCCATTGAAAGAATACATTTGTCAGTTAAGGTATACCGCTGAGTATGGGCGCTACAAGAAAGCAGGAAGATAGATCCCAGCTACAGTAGTAAGTAGGTCCCCATGCAGTCTAGCAGCCAGCACGGTGTCACATTTGCAGCTGCTTTCCTGTGGGAGCTATTTTCAATACCACACTTTTTCTGTTCAGCTCCCATTGAAAGAATACATTTGTCAGTTCAGGTATACCGCTGAGTATGGGAGCTACAAAAAAGCAAGAAGATAGATCCCAGCTACAGTAGTAAGTAGGTCCCCATGCAGTCTGGCAGCCAGCACGGTGTCACATTTGCAGCTGCTTTCCTGTGGGAGCTATCTTCAATACCACACTTTTTCTGTTCAGCTCCCATTGAAAAAACTACATTTTGTCTCTTAAGGTATACAACTGAGGATGGGACCTACAAGAAAGCAGGAAGATAGATCCCAGCTACAGTAGTAAGTAGGTCCCCATGCAGTCTAGCAGCCAGCACGGTGTCACATTTGCAGCTGCTTTCCTGTGGGAGCTATCTTCAATACCACAGTTTTTCTGTTCAGCTCCCATTGAAAGAATACATTTGTCAGTTAAGGTATACAGCTGAGTATGGGAGCTACAAGAAAGCAGGAAGGCAGACCCCAGCTACAGTAGTAAGTAGGTCCCCATGCAGTCTATCAGTCAGCACAGTGTCACTTTTGCAGCTGCTTTCCTTTGGGAGCTATCTTCAATACCACACTTTTTCTTTTCAGCTGCCATTGAAAGAATACATTTGTCAGTTAAGGTATACCACTGAGTATGGGAGCTACAAGAAAGCAGGAAGATAGATCCCAGCTACAGTAGTAAGTAGGTCCCGATGCAGTCTAGCAGCCAGCACGGTGTCACATTTGCAGCTGCTTTCCTGTGGGAGCTATCTTCAATACCACAGTTTTTCTGTTCAGCTCCCATTGAAAGAATACATTTGTCAGTTAAGGTATACCACTGAGTATGGGAGCTACAAGAAAGCAGGAAGGCAGACCCCAGCTACAGTAGTAAGTAGGTCCCCATGCAGTCTATCAGCCAGCACAGTGTCACATTTGCAGCTGCTTTCCTGTGGGAGCTATCTTCAATACCACACTTTTTCTGTTCAGCTCCCATTGAAAGAATACATTTGTCAGTTAAGGTATACCGCTGAGTGTGGGAGCTACAAGAAAGCAGGAAGATAGACCCCAGCTACAGTAGTAAGTAGGTCCCCATGCAGTCTAGCAGCCAGCACGGTGTCACATTTGCAGCTGCTTTCCTGTGGGAGCTATCTTCAATACCACACTTTTTCTGTTCAGCTCCCATTGAAAGAATACATTTGTCAGTTAAGGTATACCGCTGAGTGTGGGAGCTACAAGAAAGCAGGAAGATAGACCCCAGCTACAGTAGTAAGTAGGTCCCCATGCAGTCTAGCAGCCAGCACGGTGTCACATTTGCAGCTGCTTTCCTGTGGGAGCTATCTTCAATACCACACTTTTTCTTCTCAGCTTCCATTGAAAAAACTACATTTTGTCAGTTAAGGTATACCGCTGAGTATGGGAGCTACAAGAAAGCAAGAAGATAGATCCCAGCTACAGTAGTAAGTAGGTCCCCATGCAGTCTAGCAGCCAGCACGGTGTCACATTTGCAGCTGCTTTCCTGTGGGAGCTATCTTCAATACCACAGTTTTTCTGCTCAGCTCCCATTGAAAGAATACATTTGTCAGTTAAGGTATACCGCTGAGTATGGGAGCTACAAGAAAGCAGGAAGATAGATCCCAGCTACAGTAGTAAGTAGGTCCCCATGCAGTCTAGCAGCCAGCACGGTGTCACATTTGCAGCTGCTTTCCTGTGGGAGCTATTTTCAATACCACACTTTTTCTGTTCAGCTCCCATTGAAAGAATACATTTGTCAGTTCAGGTATACCGCTGAGTATGGGAGCTACAAAAAAGCAAGAAGATAGATCCCAGCTACAGTAGTAAGTAGGTCCCCATGCAGTCTGGCAGCCAGCACGGTGTCACATTTGCAGCTGCTTTCCTGTGGGAGCTATCTTCAATACCACACTTTTTCTGTTCAGCTCCCATTGAAAAAACTACATTTTGTCTCTTAAGGTATACAACTGAGTATGGGACCTACAAGAAAGCAGGAAGATAGATCCCAGCTACAGTAGTAAGTAGGTCCCCATGCAGTCTAGCAGCCAGCACGGTGTCACATTTGCAGCTGCTTTCCTGTGGGAGCTATCTTCAATACCACAGTTTTTCTGTTCAGCTCCCATTGAAAGAATACATTTGTCAGTTAAGGTATACAGCTGAGTATGGGAGCTACAAGAAAGCAGGAAGGCAGACCCCAGCTACAGTAGTAAGTAGGTCCCCATGCAGTCTATCAGTCAGCACAGTGTCACTTTTGCAGCTGCTTTCCTTTGGGAGCTATCTTCAATACCACACTTTTTCTTTTCAGCTGCCATTGAAAGAATACATTTGTCAGTTAAGGTATACCACTGAGTATGGGAGCTACAAGAAAGCAGGAAGATAGATCCCAGCTACAGTAGTAAGTAGGTCCCGATGCAGTCTAGCAGCCAGCACGGTGTCACATTTGCAGCTGCTTTCCTGTGGGAGCTATCTTCAATACCACAGTTTTTCTGTTCAGCTCCCATTGAAAGAATACATTTGTCAGTTAAGGTATACCACTGAGTATGGGAGCTACAAGAAAGCAGGAAGGCAGACCCCAGCTACAGTAGTAAGTAGGTCCCCATGCAGTCTATCAGCCAGCACAGTGTCACATTTGCAGCTGCTTTCCTGTGGGAGCTATCTTCAATACCACACTTTTTCTGTTCAGCTCCCATTGAAAGAATACATTTGTCAGTTAAGGTATACCGCTGAGTGTGGGAGCTACAAGAAAGCAGGAAGATAGACCCCAGCTACAGTAGTAAGTAGGTCCCCATGCAGTCTAGCAGCCAGCACGGTGTCACATTTGCAGCTGCTTTCCTGTGGGAGCTATCTTCAATACCACACTTTTTCTGTTCAGCTCCCATTGAAAGAATACATTTGTCAGTTAAGGTATACCGCTGAGTGTGGGAGCTACAAGAAAGCAGGAAGATAGACCCCAGCTACAGTAGTAAGTAGGTCCCCATGCAGTCTAGCAGCCAGCACGGTGTCACATTTGCAGCTGCTTTCCTGTGGGAGCTATCTTCAATACCACACTTTTTCTTCTCAGCTTCCATTGAAAAAACTACATTTTGTCAGTTAAGGTATACCGCTGAGTATGGGAGCTACAAGAAAGCAAGAAGATAGATCCCAGCTACAGTAGTAAGTAGGTCCCCATGCAGTCTAGCAGCCAGCACGGTGTCACATTTGCAGCTGCTTTCCTGTGGGAGCTATCTTCAATACCACAGTTTTTCTGCTCAGCTCCCATTGAAAGAATACATTTGTCAGTTAAGGTATACCGCTGAGTATGGGAGCTACAAGAAAGCAGGAAGATAGATCCCAGCTACAGTAGTAAGTAGGTCCCCATGCAGTCTAGCAGCCAGCACGGTGTCACATTTGCAGCTGCTTTCCTGTGGGAGCTATTTTCAATACCACACTTTTTCTGTTCAGCTCCCATTGAAAGAATACATTTGTCAGTTCAGGTATACCGCTGAGTATGGGAGCTACAAAAAAGCAAGAAGATAGATCCCAGCTACAGTAGTAAGTAGGTCCCCATGCAGTCTGGCAGCCAGCACGGTGTCACATTTGCAGCTGCTTTCCTGTGGGAGCTATCTTCAATACCACACTTTTTCTGTTCAGCTCCCATTGAAAAAACTACATTTTGTCTCTTAAGGTATACCACTGAGTATGGGAGCTATAAGAAAGCAGGAAGATAGATCCCAGCTACAGTAGTAAGTAGGTCCCCATGCAGTCTATCAGCCAGCACGGTGTCACATTTGCAGCTGCTTTCCTGTGGGAGCTATCTTCAATACCACACTTTTTCTGTTCAGCTCCCATTGAAAGAATACATTTGTCAGTTAAGGTATACCGCTGAGTGTGGGAGCTACAAGAAAGCAGGAAGATAGACCCCAGCTACAGTAGTAAGTAGGTCCCCATGCAGTCTAGCAGCCAGCACGGTATCACATTTGCAGCTGCTTTCCTGTGGGAGCTATCTTCAATACCACACTTTTTCTTCTCAGCTTCCATTGAAAAAACTACATTTTGACTCTTAAGGTATACAACTACGTATGGGAGCTACAAGAAAGCAGGAAGATAGATCCCAGCTACAGTAGTAAGTAGGTCCCCATGCAGTCTATCAGCCAGCACGGTGTCACATTTGCAGCTGCTTTCCTGTGGGAGCTATCTTCAATACCACAGTTTTTCTGCTCAGCTCCCATTGAAAGAATACATTTGTCAGTTAAGGTATACCGCTGAGTATGGGAGCTACAAGAAAGCAGGAAGATAGATCCCAGCTACAGTAGTAAGTAGGTCCCCATGCAGTCTAGCAGCCAGCACGGTGTCACATTTGCAGCTGCTTTCCTGTGGGAGCTATTTTCAATACCACACTTTTTCTGTTCAGCTCCCATTGAAAGAATACATTTGTCAGTTCAGGTATACCGCTGAGTATGGGAGCTACAAAAAAGCAAGAAGATAGATCCCAGCTACAGTAGTAAGTAGGTCCCCATGCAGTCTGGCAGCCAGCACGGTGTCACATTTGCAGCTGCTTTCCTGTGGGAGCTATCTTCAATACCACACTTTTTCTGTTCAGCTCCCATTGAAAAAACTACATTTTGTCTCTTAAGGTATACAACTGAGTATGGGACCTACAAGAAAGCAGGAAGATAGATCCCAGCTACAGTAGTAAGTAGGTCCCCATGCAGTCTAGCAGCCAGCACGGTGTCACATTTGCAGCTGCTTTCCTGTGGGAGCTATCTTCAATACCACACTTTTTCTGTTCAGCTCCCATTGAAAGAATACATTTGTCAGTTAAGGTATACCACTGAGTATGGGAGCTACAAGAAAGCAGGAAGATAGATCCCAGCTACAGTAGTAAGTAGGTCCCCATGCAGTCTAGCAGCCAGCACGGTGTCACATTTGCAGCTGCTTTCCTGTGGGAGCTATCTTCAATACCACAGTTTTTCTGTTCAGGTCCCATTGAAAGAATACATTTGTCAGTTAAGGTATACCACTGAGTATGGGAGCTACAAGAAAGCAGGAAGGCAGACCCCAGCTACAGTAGTAAGTAGGTCCCCATGCAGTCTATCAGCCAGCACAGTGTCACATTTGCAGCTGCTTTCCTGTGGGAGCTATCTTCAATACCACACTTTTTCTTTTCAGCTCCCATTGAAAGAATACATTTGTCTCTTAAGGTATACCACTGAGTATGGCAGCTACAAGAAAGCAGGAAGGCAGACCCCAGCTACAGTAGTAAGTAGGTCCCCATGCAGTCTAGCAGCCAGCACGGTGTCACATTTGCAGCTGCTTTCCTGTGGGAGCTATCTTCAATACCACACTTTTTCTGTTCAGCTCCCATTGAAAAAACTACATTTTGTCAGTTAAGGTATACAACTGAGTATGGGAGCTACAAGAAAGCAGGAAGATAGATCCCAGCTACAATAGTAAGTATGTCTCCATGCAGTCTATCAGCTAGCACGGTGTCACATTTGCAGCTGCTTTCCTGTGGGAGCTATCTTCAATACCACACTTTTTCTGTTCAGCTCCCATTGAAAAAACAACATTTTGTCTCTTAAGGTATATAACTGAGTATGGGAGCTACAAGAAAGCAGGAAGGCAGACCCCAGCTACAGTAGTAAGTAGGTCCCCATGCAGTCTATCAGCCAGCACAGTGTCACATTTGCAGCTGCTTTCCTGTCGGAGCTATCTTCAATACCACAGTTTTTCTGCTCAGCTCCCATTGAAAGAATACATTTGTCAGTTAAGGTATACCGCTGAGTATGGGCGCTACAAGAAAGCAGGAAGATAGATCCCAGCTACAGTAGTAAGTAGGTCCCCATGCAGTCTAGCAGCCAGCACGGTGTCACATTTGCAGCTGCTTTCCTGTGGGAGCTATTTTCAATACCACACTTTTTCTGTTCAGCTCCCATTGAAAGAATACATTTGTCAGTTCAGGTATACCGCTGAGTATGGGAGCTACAAAAAAGCAAGAAGATAGATCCCAGCTACAGTAGTAAGTAGGTCCCCATGCAGTCTGGCAGCCAGCACGGTGTCACATTTGCAGCTGCTTTCCTGTGGGAGCTATCTTCAATACCACACTTTTTCTGTTCAGCTCCCATTGAAAAAACTACATTTTGTCTCTTAAGGTATACAACTGAGGATGGGACCTACAAGAAAGCAGGAAGATAGATCCCAGCTACAGTAGTAAGTAGGTCCCCATGCAGTCTAGCAGCCAGCACGGTGTCACATTTGCAGCTGCTTTCCTGTGGGAGCTATCTTCAATACCACACTTTTTCTGTTCAGCTCCCATTGAAAGAATACATTTGTCAGTTAAGGTATACAGCTGAGTATGGGAGCTACAAGAAAGCAGGAAGGCAGACCCCAGCTACAGTAGTAAGTAGGTCCCCATGCAGTCTATCAGTCAGCACAGTGTCACTTTTGCAGCTGCTTTCCTTTGGGAGCTATCTTCAATACCACACTTTTTCTTTTCAGCTGCCATTGAAAGAATACATTTGTCAGTTAAGGTATACCACTGAGTATGGGAGCTACAAGAAAGCAGGAAGATAGATCCCAGCTACAGTAGTAAGTAGGTCCCCATGCAGTCTAGCAGCCAGCACGGTGTCACATTTGCAGCTGCTTTCCTGTGGGAGCTATCTTCAATACCACAGTTTTTCTGTTCAGCTCCCATTGAAAGAATACATTTGTCAGTTAAGGTATACCGCTGAGTATGGGAGCTACAAGAAAGCAGGAAGATAGATCCCAGCTACAGTAGTAAGTAGGTCCCCATGCAGTCTAGCAGCCAGCACGGTGTCACATTTGCAGCTGCTTTCCTGTGGGAGCTATTTTCAATACCACACTTTTTCTGTTCAGCTCCCATTGAAAGAATACATTTGTCAGTTCAGGTATACCGCTGAGTATGGGAGCTACAAAAAAGCAAGAAGATAGATCCCAGCTACAGTAGTAAGTAGGTCCCCATGCAGTCTGGCAGCCAGCACGGTGTCACATTTGCAGCTGCTTTCCTGTGGGAGCTATCTTCAATACCACACTTTTTCTGTTCAGCTCCCATTGAAAAAACTACATTTTGTCTCTTAAGGTATACAACTGAGTATGGGAGCTACAAGAAAGCAGGAAGATAGATCCCAGCTACAGTAGTAAGTAGGTCCCCATGCAGTCTAGCAGCCAGCACGGTGTCACATTTGCAGCTGCTTTCCTGTGGGAGCTATCTTCAATACCACACTTTTTCTGTTCAGCTCCCATTGAAAGAATACATTTGTCAGTTAAGGTATACCACTGAGTATGGGAGCTACAAGAAAGCAGGAAGATAGATCCCAGCTACAGTAGTAAGTAGGTCCCCATGCAGTCTAGCAGCCAGCACGGTGTCACATTTGCAGCTGCTTTCCTGTGGGAGCTATCTTCAATACCACAGTTTTTCTGTTCAGGTCCCATTGAAAGAATACATTTGTCAGTTAAGGTATACCACTGAGTATGGGAGCTACAAGAAAGCAGGAAGGCAGACCCCAGCTACAGTAGTAAGTAGGTCCCCATGCAGTCTATCAGCCAGCACAGTGTCACATTTGCAGCTGCTTTCCTGTGGGAGCTATCTTCAATACCACACTTTTTCTTTTCAGCTCCCATTGAAAGAATACATTTGTCTCTTAAGGTATACCACTGAGTATGGCAGCTACAAGAAAGCAGGAAGGCAGACCCCAGCTACAGTAGTAAGTAGGTCCCCATGCAGTCTATCAGCCAGCACGGTGTCACATTTGCAGCTGCTTTCCTGTGGGAGCTATCTTCAATACCACACTTTTTCTGTTCAGCTCCCATTGAAAAAACTACATTTTGTCAGTTAAGGTATACAACTAAGTATGGGAGCTACAAGAAAGCAGGAAGATAGATCCCAGCTACAGTAGTAAGTATGTCTCCATGCAGTCTATCAGCTAGCACGGTGTCACATTTGCAGCTGCTTTCCTGTGGGAGCTATCTTCAATACCACACTTTTTCTGTTCAGCTCCCATTGAAAAAACAACATTTTGTCTCTTAAGGTATATAACTGATTATGGGAGCTACAAGAAAGCAGGAAGGCAGACCCCAGCTACAGTAGTAAGTAGGTCCCCATGCAGTCTATCAGCCAGCACAGTGTCACATTTGCAGCTGCTTTCCTGTCGGAGCTATCTTCAATACCACAGTTTTTCTGCTCAGCTCCCATTGAAAGAATACATTTGTCTGTTAAGGTATACCGCTGAGTATGGGAGCTACAAGAAAGCAGGAAGATAGATCCCAGCTACAGTAGTAAGTAGGTCCCCATGCAGTCTAGCAGCCAGCACGGTGTCACATTTGCAGCTGCTTTCCTGTGGGAGCTATTTTCAATACCACACTTTTTCTGTTCAGCTCCCATTGAAAGAATACATTTGTCAGTTCAGGTATACCGCTGAGTATGGGAGCTACAAAAAAGCAAGAAGATAGATCCCAGCTACAGTAGTAAGTAGGTCCCCATGCAGTCTGGCAGCCAGCACGGTGTCACATTTGCAGCTGCTTTCCTGTGGGAGCTATCTTCAATACCACACTTTTTCTGTTCAGCTCCCATTGAAAAAACTACATTTTGTCTCTTAAGGTATACAACTGAGTATGGGACCTACAAGAAAGCAGGAAGATAGATCCCAGCTACAGTAGTAAGTAGGTCCCCATGCAGTCTAGCAGCCAGCACGGTGTCACATTTGCAGCTGCTTTCCTGTGGGAGCTATCTTCAATACCACAGTTTTTCTGTTCAGCTCCCATTGAAAGAATACATTTGTCAGTTAAGGTATACAGCTGAGTATGGGAGCTACAAGAAAGCAGGAAGGCAGACCCCAGCTACAGTAGTAAGTAGGTCCCCATGCAGTCTATCAGTCAGCACAGTGTCACTTTTGCAGCTGCTTTCCTTTGGGAGCTATCTTCAATACCACACTTTTTCTTTTCAGCTGCCATTGAAAGAATACATTTGTCAGTTAAGGTATACCACTGAGTATGGGAGCTACAAGAAAGCAGGAAGATAGATCCCAGCTACAGTAGTAAGTAGGTCCCGATGCAGTCTAGCAGCCAGCACGGTGTCACATTTGCAGCTGCTTTCCTGTGGGAGCTATCTTCAATACCACAGTTTTTCTGTTCAGCTCCCATTGAAAGAATACATTTGTCAGTTAAGGTATACCACTGAGTATGGGAGCTACAAGAAAGCAGGAAGGCAGACCCCAGCTACAGTAGTAAGTAGGTCCCCATGCAGTCTATCAGCCAGCACAGTGTCACATTTGCAGCTGCTTTCCTGTGGGAGCTATCTTCAATACCACACTTTTTCTTTTCAGCTCCCATTGAAAGAATACATTTGTCTCTTAAGGTATACCACTGAGTATGGCAGCTACAAGAAAGCAGGAAGGCAGACCCCAGCTACAGTAGTAAGTAGGTCCCCATGCAGTCTAGCAGCCAGCACGGTGTCACATTTGCAGCTGCTTTCCTGTGGGAGCTATCTTCAATACCACACTTTTTCTGTTCAGCTCCCATTGAAAAAACTACATTTTGTCAGTTAAGGTATACAACTGAGTATGGGAGCTACAAGAAAGCAGGAAGATAGATCCCAGCTACAGTAGTAAGTATGTCTCCATGCAGTCTATCAGCTAGCACGGTGTCACATTTGCAGCTGCTTTCCTGTGGGAGCTATCTTCAATACCACACTTTTTCTGTTCAGCTCCCATTGAAAAAACAACATTTTGTCTCTTAAGGTATATAACTGAGTATGGGAGCTACAAGAAAGCAGGAAGATAGATTCCAGCTACAGTAGTAAGTAGGTCCCCATGCAGTCTATCAGCCAGCACGGTGTCACATTTGCAGCTGCTTTCCTGTCGGAGCTATCTTCAATACCACACTTTTTCTGTTCAGCTCCCATTGAAAGAATACATTTGTCAGTTAAGGTATACCACTGAGTATGGGAGCTACAAGAAAGCAGGAAGATAGATCCCAGCTACAGTAGTAAGTAGGTCCCCATGCAGTCTAGCAGCCAGCACGGTGTCACATTTGCAGCTGCTTTCCTGTGGGAGCTATCTTCAATACCACACTTTTTCTGTTCAGCTCCCATTGAAAGAATACATTTGTCAGTTAAGGTATACCACTGAGTATGGCAGCTACAAGAAAGCAGGAAGATAGATCCCAGCTACAGTAGTAAGTAGGTCCCCATGCAGTCTAGCAGCCAGCACGGTGTCACATTTGCAGCTGCTTTCCTGTGGGAGCTATCTTCAATACCACAGTTTTTCTGTTCAGCTCCCATTGAAAGAATACATTTGTCAGTTAAGGTATACCGCTGAGTGTGGGAGCTACAAGAAAACAGGAAGATAGATCCCAGCTACAGTAGTAAGTATGTCTCCATGCAGTCTATCAGCTAGCACGGTGTCACATTTGCAGCTGCTTTCCTGTGGGAGCTATCTTCAATACCACACTTTTTCTGTTCAGCTCCCATTGAAAAAACAACATTTTGTCTCTTAAGGTATATAACTGAGTATGGGAGCTACAAGAAAGCAGGAAGGCAGACCCCAGCTACAGTAGTAAGTAGGTCCCCATGCAGTCTATCAGCCAGCACAGTGTCACATTTGCAGCTGCTTTCCTGTCGGAGCTATCTTCAATACCACAGTTTTTCTGCTCAGCTCCCATTGAAAGAATACATTTGTCAGTTAAGGTATACCGCTGAGTATGGGAGCTACAAGAAAGCAGGAAGATAGATCCCAGCTACAGTAGTAAGTAGGTCCCCATGCAGTCTAGCAGCCAGCACGGTGTCACATTTGCAGCTGCTTTCCTGTGGGAGCTATTTTCAATACCACACTTTTTCTGTTCAGCTCCCATTGAAAGAATACATTTGTCAGTTCAGGTATACCGCTGAGTATGGGAGCTACAAAAAAGCAAGAAGATAGATCCCAGCTACAGTAGTAAGTAGGTCCCCATGCAGTCTGGCAGCCAGCACGGTGTCACATTTGCAGCTGCTTTCCTGTGGGAGCTATCTTCAATACCACACTTTTTCTGTTCAGCTCCCATTGAAAAAACTACATTTTGTCTCTTAAGGTATACAACTGAGTATGGGAGCTACAAGAAAGCAGGAAGATAGATGCCAGCTACAGTAGTAAGTAGGTCCCCATGCAGTCTAGCAGCCAGCACGGTGTCACATTTGCAGCTGCTTTCCTGTGGGAGCTATCTTCAATACCACACTTTTTCTGTTCAGCTCCCATTGAAAGAATACATTTGTCAGTTAAGGTATACAGCTGAGTATGGGAGCTACAAGAAAGCAGGAAGGCAGACCCCAGCTACAGTAGTAAGTAGGTCCCCATGCAGTCTATCAGTCAGCACAGTGTCACTTTTGCAGCTGCTTTCCTTTGGGAGCTATCTTCAATACCACACTTTTTCTTTTCAGCTCCCATTGAAAGAATACATTTGTCAGTTAAGGTATACCGCTGAGTATGGGAGCTACAAGAAAGCAGGAAGATAGATCCCAGCTACAGTAGTAAGTAGGTCCCCATGCAGTCTAGCAGCCAGCACGGTGTCACATTTGCAGCTGCTTTCCTGTGGGAGCTATCTTCAATACCACACTTTTTCTGTTCAGCTCCCATTGAAAGAATACATTTGTCAGTTAAGGTATACCACTGAGTATGGGAGCTACAAGAAAGCAGGAAGGCAGACCCCAGCTACAGTAGTAAGTAGATCCCCATGCAGTCTAGCAGCCAGCACGGTGTCACATTTGCAGCTGCTTTCCTGTGGGAGCTATCTTCAATACCACACTTTTTCTGTTCAGCTCCCATTGAAAGAATACATTTGTCAGTTAAGGTATACCGCTGAGTGTGGGAGCTACAAGAAAGCAGGAAGGGTACCCCAGCTACAGTAGTAAGTAGGTCCCCATGCAGTCTAGCAGCCAGCACGGTGTCACATTTGCAGCTGCTTTCCTGTGGGAGCTATCTTCAATACCACAGTTTTTCTGTTCAGCTCCCATTGAAAAAACTACATTTTGTCTCTTAAGTTATACAACTGAGTATGGGAGCTACAAGAAAGCAGGAAGATAGATCCTAGCTACAGTAGTAAGTAGGTCCCCATTCAGTCTATCAGCCAGCACGGTGTCACATTTGCAGCTGCTTTCCTGTGGGAGTTATCTTCAATACCACACTTTTTCTGTTCAGCTCCCATTGAAAGAATACATTTGTCAGTTAAGGTATACCGCTGAGTATGGGAGCTACAAGAAAGCAGGAAGATAGATCCCAGCTACAGTAGTAAGTAGGTCCCCATGCAGTCTAGCAGCCAGCACGGTGTCACATTTGCAGCTGCTTTCCTGTCGGAGCTATCTTCAATACCACACTTTTTCTGTTCAGCTCCCATTGAAAGAATACATTTGTCAGTTAAGGTATACCACTGAGTATGGCAGCTACAAGAAAGCAGGAAGGCAGACCCCAGCTACAGTAGTAAGTAGGTCCCCATGCAGTCTAGCAGCCAGCACAGTGTCACATTTGCAGCTGCTTTCCTGTGGGTGCTATCTTCAATACCACACTTTTTCTGTTCAGCTCCCATTGAAAGAATACATTTGTCAGTTCAGGTATACCACTGAGTATGGGAGCTACAAGAAAGCAGGAAGATAGATCCCAGCTACAGTAGTAAGTAGGTCCCCATGCAGTCTAGCAGCGAGCACGGTGTCACATTTGCAGCTGCTTTCCTGTGGGAACTATCTTCAATACCACACTTTTTATGTTCAGCTCCCATTGAAAGAATACATTTGTCGGTTAAGGTATACCACTGAGTATGGGAGCTATAAGAAAGCAGGAAGATAGATCCCAGCTACAGTAGTAAGTAGGTCCCCATGCAGTCTATCAGCCAGCACGGTGTCACATTTGCAGCTGCTTTCCTGTGGGAGCTATCTTCAATACCACACTTTTTCTGTTCAGCTCCCATTGAAAGAATACATTTGTCAGTTAAGGTATACCGCTGAGTGTGGGAGCTACAAGAAAGCAGGAAGATAGACCCCAGCTACAGTAGTAAGTAGGTCCCCATGCAGTCTAGCAGCCAGCACGGTGTCACATTTGCAGCTGCTTTCCTGTGGGAGCTATCTTCAATACCACACTTTTTCTTCTCAGCTTCCATTGAAAAAACTACATTTTGTCAGTTAAGGTATACCGCTGAGTATGGGAGCTACAAGAAAGCAAGAAGATAGATCCCAGCTACAGTAGTAAGTAGGTCCCCATGCAGTCTATCAGCCAGCACGGTGTCACATTTGCAGCTGCTTTCCTGTGGGAGCTATCTTCAATACCACAGTTTTTCTGCTCAGCTCCCATTGAAAGAATACATTTGTCAGTTAAGGTATACCGCTGAGTATGGGAGCTACAAGAAAGCAGGAAGATAGATCCCAGCTACAGTAGTAAGTAGGTCCCCATGCAGTCTAGCAGCCAGCACGGTGTCACATTTGCAGCTGCTTTCCTGTGGGAGCTATTTTCAATACCACACTTTTTCTGTTCAGCTCCCATTGAAAGAATACATTTGTCAGTTCAGGTATACCGCTGAGTATGGGAGCTACAAAAAAGCAAGAAGATAGATCCCAGCTACAGTAGTAAGTAGGTCCCCATGCAGTCTGGCAGCCAGCACGGTGTCACATTTGCAGCTGCTTTCCTGTGGGAGCTATCTTCAATACCACACTTTTTCTGTTCAGCTCCCATTGAAAAAACTACATTTTGTCTCTTAAGGTATACAACTGAGTATGGGACCTACAAGAAAGCAGGAAGATAGATCCCAGCTACAGTAGTAAGTAGGTCCCCATGCAGTCTAGCAGCCAGCACGGTGTCACATTTGCAGCTGCTTTCCTGTGGGAGCTATCTTCAATACCACACTTTTTCTGTTCAGCTCCCATTGAAAGAATACATTTGTCAGTTAAGGTATACCACTGAGTATGGGAGCTACAAGAAAGCAGGAAGATAGATCCCAGCTACAGTAGTAAGTAGGTCCCCATGCAGTCTAGCAGCCAGCACGGTGTCACATTTGCAGCTGCTTTCCTGTGGGAGCTATCTTCAATACCACAGTTTTTCTGTTCAGGTCCCATTGAAAGAATACATTTGTCAGTTAAGGTATACCACTGAGTATGGGAGCTACAAGAAAGCAGGAAGGCAGACCCCAGCTACAGTAGTAAGTAGGTCCCCATGCAGTCTATCAGCCAGCACAGTGTCACATTTGCAGCTGCTTTCCTGTGGGAGCTATCTTCAATACCACACTTTTTCTTTTCAGCTCCCATTGAAAGAATACATTTGTCTCTTAAGGTATACCACTGAGTATGGCAGCTACAAGAAAGCAGGAAGGCAGACCCCAGCTACAGTAGTAAGTAGGTCCCCATGCAGTCTAGCAGCCAGCACGGTGTCACATTTGCAGCTGCTTTCCTGTGGGAGCTATCTTCAATACCACACTTTTTCTGTTCAGCTCCCATTGAAAAAACTACATTTTGTCAGTTAAGGTATACAACTGAGTATGGGAGCTACAAGAAAGCAGGAAGATAGATCCCAGCTACAGTAGTAAGTATGTCTCCATGCAGTCTATCAGCTAGCACGGTGTCACATTTGCAGCTGCTTTCCTGTGGGAGCTATTTTCAATACCACACTTTTTCTGTTCAGCTCCCATTGAAAGAATACATTTGTCAGTTCAGGTATACCGCTGAGTATGGGAGCTACAAAAAAGCAAGAAGATAGATCCCAGCTACAGTAGTAAGTAGGTCCCCATGCAGTCTGGCAGCCAGCACGGTGTCACATTTGCAGCTGCTTTCCTGTGGGAGCTATCTTCAATACCACACTTTTTCTGTTCAGCTCCCATTGAAAAAACTACATTTTGTCTCTTAAGGTATACAACTGAGTATGGGACCTACAAGAAAGCAGGAAGATAGATCCCAGCTACAGTAGTAAGTAGGTCCCCATGCAGTCTAGCAGCCAGCACGGTGTCACATTTGCAGCTGCTTTCCTGTGGGAGCTATCTTCAATACCACACTTTTTCTGTTCAGCTCCCATTGAAAGAATACATTTGTCAGTTAAGGTATACAGCTGAGTATGGGAGCTACAAGAAAGCAGGAAGGCAGACCCCAGCTACAGTAGTAAGTAGGTCCCCATGCAGTCTATCAGTCAGCACAGTGTCACTTTTGCAGCTGCTTTCCTTTGGGAGCTATCTTCAATACCACACTTTTTCTTTTCAGCTGCCATTGAAAGAATACATTTTTCAGTTAAGGTATACCACTGAGTATGGGAGCTACAAGAAAGCAGGAAGATAGATCCCAGCTACAGTAGTAAGTAGGTCCCATGCAGTCTAGCAGCCAGCACGGTGTCACATTTGCAGCTGCTTTCCTGTGGGAGCTATCTTCAATACCACAGTTTTTCTGTTCAGCTGCCATTGAAAGAATACATTTGTCAGTTAAGGTATACCGCTGAGTATGGGAGCTACAAGAAAGCAGGAAGATAGATCCCAGCTACAGTAGTAAGTAGGTCCCCATGCAGTCTAGCAGCCAGCACGGTGTCACATTTGCAGCTGCTTTCCTGTGGGAGCTATTTTCAATACCACACTTTTTCTGTTCAGCTCCCATTGAAAGAATACATTTGTCAGTTCAGGTATACCGCTGAGTATGGGAGCTACAAAAAAGCAAGAAGATAGATCCCAGCTACAGTAGTAAGTAGGTCCCCATGCAGTCTGGCAGCCAGCACGGTGTCACATTTGCAGCTGCTTTCCTGTGGGAGCTATCTTCAATACCACACTTTTTCTGTTCAGCTCCCATTGAAAAAACTACATTTTGTCTCTTAAGGTATACAACTGAGTATGGGAGCTACAAGAAAGCAGGAAGATAGATCCCAGCTACAGTAGTAAGTAGGTCCCCATGCAGTCTAGCAGCCAGCACGGTGTCACATTTGCAGCTGCTTTCCTGTGGGAGCTATCTTCAATACCACACTTTTTCTGTTCAGCTCCCATTGAAAGAATACATTTGTCAGTTAAGGTATACCACTGAGTATGGGAGCTACAAGAAAGCAGGAAGATAGATCCCAGCTACAGTAGTAAGTAGGTCCCCATGCAGTCTAGCAGCCAGCACGGTGTCACATTTGCAGCTGCTTTCCTGTGGGAGCTATCTTCAATACCACACTTTTTCTGTTCAGCTCCCATTGAAAGAATACATTTGTCAGTTAAGGTATACCACTGAGTATGGGAGCTACAAGAAAGCAGGAAGGCAGACCCCAGCTACAGTAGTAAGTAGGTCCCCATGCAGTCTATCAGCCAGCACAGTGTCACATTTGCAGCTGCTTTCCTGTGGGAGCTATCTTCAATACCACACTTTTTCTTTTCAGCTCCCATTGAAAGAATACATTTGTCTCTTAAGGTATACCACTGAGTATGGAAGCTACAAGAAAGCAGGAAGGCAGACCCCAGCTACAGTAGTAAGTAGGACCCCATGCAGTCTAGCAGCCAGCACGGTGTCACATTTGCAGCTGCTTTCCTGTGGGAGCTATCTTCAATACCACACTTTTTCTGTTCAGCTCCCATTGAAAAAACTACATTTTGTCAGTTAAGGTATACAACTGAGTATGGGAGCTACAAGAAAGCAGGAAGATAGATCCCAGCTACAGTAGTAAGTAGGTCCCCATGCAGTCTAGCAGCCAGCACGGTGTCACATTTGCAGCTGCTTTCCTGTGGGAGCTATCTTCAATACCACACTTTTTCTGTTCAGCTCCCATTGAAAGAATACATTTGTCAGTTAAGGTATACAGCTGAGTATGGGAGCTACAAGAAAGCAGGAAGGCAGACCCCAGCTACAGTAGTAAGTAGGTCCCCATGCAGTCTATCAGTCAGCACAGTGTCACTTTTGCAGCTGCTTTCCTTTGGGAGCTATCTTCAATACCACACTTTTTCTTTTCAGCTCCCATTGAAAGAATACATTTGTCAGTTAAGGTATACCACTGAGTATGGGAGCTACAAGAAAGCAGGAAGATAGATCCCAGCTACAGTAGTAAGTAGGTCCCCATGCAGTCTAGCAGCCGGCACGGTGTCACATTTGCAGCTGCTTTCCTGTGGGAGCTATCTTCAATACCACAGTTTTTCTGTTCAGCTCCCATTGAAAGAATACATTTGTCAGTTAAGGTATACCACTGAGTATGGGAGCTACAAGAAAGCAGGAAGGCAGACCCCAGCTACAGTAGTAAGTAGGTCCCCATGCAGTCTATCAGCCAGCACAGTGTCACATTTGCAGCTGCTTTCCTGTGGGAGCTATCTTCAATACCACACTTTTTCTTTTCAGCTCCCATTGAAAGAATACATTTGTCTCTTAAGGTATACCACTGAGTATGGCAGCTACAAGAAAGCAGTTAGGCAGACCCCAGCTACAGTAGTAAGTAGGTCCCCATGCAGTCTAGCAGCCAGCACGGTGTCACATTTGCAGCTGCTTTTCTGTGGGAGCTATCTTCAATACCACACTTTTTCTGTTCAGCTCCCATTGAAAAAACTACATTTTGTCTCTTAAGGTATACAACTGAGTATGGGAGCTACAAGAAAGCAGGAAGATAGATCCCAGCTACAGTAGTAAGTATGTCTCCATGCAGTCTATCAGCTAGCACGGTGTCACATTTGCAGCTGCTTTCCTGTGGGAGCTATCTTCAATACCACACTTTTTCTGTTCAGCTCCCATTGAAAAAACAACATTTTGTCTCTTAAGGTATATAACTGAGTATGGGAGCTACAAGAAAGCAGGAAGATACATTCCAGCTACAGTAGTAAGTAGGTCCCCATGCAGTCTATCAGCCAGCACGGTGTCACATTTGCAGCTGCTTTCCTGTGGGAGCTATCTTCAATACCACACTTTTTCTGTTCAGCTCCCATTGAAAGAATACATTTGTCAGTTAAGGTATACCACTGAGTATGGGAGCTACAAGAAAGCAGGAAGATAGATCCCAGCTACAGTAGTAAGTAGGTCCCCATGCAGTCTAGCAGCCAGCACGGTGTCACATTTGCAGCTGCTTTCCTGTGGGAGCTATCTTCAATACCACACTTTTTCTGTTCAGCTCCCATTGAAAGAATACATTTGTCAGTTAAGGTATACCACTGAGTATGGGAGCTACAAGAAAGCAGGAAGATAGATCCCAGCTACAGTAGTAAGTAGGTCCCCATGCAGTCTAGCAGCCAGCACGGTGTCACATTTGCAGCTGCTTTCCTGTGGGAGCTATCTTCAATACCACAGTTTTTCTGTTCAGCTCCCATTGAAAGAATACATTTGTCAGTTGAGGTATACCGCTAAGTGTGGGAGCTACAAGAAAGCAGGAAGGCAGACCCCAGCTACAGTAGTCAGTAGGTCCCCATGCAGTCTATCAGCCAGCACAGTGTCACATTTGCAGCTGCTTTCCTGTGGGAGCTATCTTCAATACCACACTTTTTCTTTTCAGCTCCCATTGAAAGAATACATTTGTCTCTTAAGGTATACCACTGAGTATGGCAGCTACAAGAAAGCAGGAAGGCAGACCCCAGCTACAGTAGTAAGTAGGTCCCCATGCAGTCTAGCAGCCAGCACGGTGTCACATTTGCAGCTGCTTTCCTGTGGGAGCTATCTTCAATACCACACTTTTTCTGTTCAGCTCCCATTGAAAAAACTACATTTTGTCTCTTAAGGTATACAACTGAGTATGGGAGTTACAAGAAAGCAGGAAGATAGATCCCAGCTACAGTAGTAAGTAGGTCCCCATGCAGTCTAGCAGCCAGCACTGTGTCACATTTGCAGCTGCTTTCCTGTGGGAGCTATCTTCAATACCACAGTTTTTCTGCTCAGCTCCCATTGAAAGAATACATTTGTCAGTTAAGGTATACCGCTGAGTATGGGAGCTACAAGAAAGCAGGAAGATAGATCCCAGCTACAGTAGTAAGTAGGTCCCCATGCAGTCTAGCAGCCAGCACGGTGTCACATTTGCAGCTGCTTTCCTGTGGGAGCTATTTTCAATACCACACTTTTTCTGTTCAGCTCCCATTGAAAGAATACATTTGTCAGTTCAGGTATACCGCTGAGTATGGGAGCTACAAAAAAGCAAGAAGATAGATCCCAGCTACAGTAGTAAGTAGGTCCCCATGCAGTCTGGCAGCCAGCACGGTGTCACATTTGCAGCTGCTTTCCTGTGGGAGCTATCTTCAATACCACACTTTTTCTGTTCAGCTCCCATTGAAAAAACTACATTTTGTCTCTTAAGGTATACAACTGAGTATGGGACCTACAAGAAAGCAGGAAGATAGATCCCAGCTACAGTAGTAAGTAGGTCCCCATGCAGTCTAGCAGCCAGCACGGTGTCACATTTGCAGCTGCTTTCCTGTGGGAGCTATCTTCAATACCACACTTTTTCTGTTCAGCTCCCATTGAAAGAATACATTTGTCAGTTAAGGTATACCACTGAGTATGGGAGCTACAAGAAAGCAGGAAGATAGATCCCAGCTACAGTAGTAAGTAGGTCCCCATGCAGTCTAGCAGCCAGCACGGTGTCACATTTGCAGCTGCTTTCCTGTGGGAGCTATCTTCAATACCACAGTTTTTCTGTTCAGCTCCCATTGAAAGAATACATTTGTCAGTTAAGGTATACCACTGAGTATGGGAGCTACAAGAAAGCAGGAAGGCAGACCCCAGCTACAGTAGTAAGTAGGTCCCCATGCAGTCTATCAGCCAGCACAGTGTCACATTTGCAGCTGCTTTCCTGTGGGAGCTATCTTCAATACCACACTTTTTCTTTTCAGCTCCCATTGAAAGAATACATTTGTCTCTTAAGGTATACCACTGAGTATGGCAGCTACAAGAAAGCAGGAAGGCAGACCCCAGCTACAGTAGTAAGTAGGTCCCCATGCAGTCTAGCAGCCAGCACGGTGTCACATTTGCAGCTGCTTTCCTGTGGGAGCTATCTTCAATACCACACTTTTTCTGTTCAGCTCCCATTGAAAAAACTACATTTTGCCAGTTAAGGTATACAACTGAGTATGGGAGCTACAAGAAAGCAGGAAGATAGATCCCAGCTACAGTAGTAAGTATGTCTCCATGCAGTCTATCAGCTAGCACGGTGTCACATTTGCAGCTGCTTTCCTGTGGGAGCTATTTTCAATACCACACTTTTTCTGTTCAGCTCCCATTGAAAGAATACATTTGTCAGTTCAGGTATACCGCTGAGTATGGGAGCTACAAAAAAGCAAGAAGATAGATCCCAGCTACAGTAGTAAGTAGGTCCCCATGCAGTCTGGCAGCCAGCACGGTGTCACATTTGCAGCTGCTTTCCTGTGGGAGCTATCTTCAATACCACACTTTTTCTGTTCAGCTCCCATTGAAAAAACTACATTTTGTCTCTTAAGGTATACAACTGAGTATGGGACCTACAAGAAAGCAGGAAGATAGATCCCAGCTACAGTAGTAAGTAGGTCCCCATGCAGTCTAGCAGCCAGCACGGTGTCACATTTGCAGCTGCTTTCCTGTGGGAGCTATCTTCAATACCACACTTTTTCTGTTCAGCTCCCATTGAAAGAATACATTTGTCAGTTAAGGTATACAGCTGAGTATGGGAGCTACAAGAAAGCAGGAAGGCAGACCCCAGCTACAGTAGTAAGTAGGTCCCCATGCAGTCTATCAGTCAGCACAGTGTCACTTTTGCAGCTGCTTTCCTTTGGGAGCTATCTTCAATACCACACTTTTTCTGTTCAGCTCCCATTGAAAGAATACATTTTTCAGTTAAGGTATACCACTGAGTATGGGAGCTACAAGAAAGCAGGAAGATAGATCCCAGCTACAGTAGTAAGTAGGTCCCCATGCAGTCTAGCAGCCAGCACGGTGTCACATTTGCAGCTGCTTTCCTGTGGGAGCTATCTTCAATACCACAGTTTTTCTGTTCAGCTGCCATTGAAAGAATACATTTGTCAGTTAAGGTATACCGCTGAGTATGGGAGCTACAAGAAAGCAGGAAGATAGATCCCAGCTACAGTAGTAAGTAGGTCCCCATGCAGTCTAGCAGCCAGCACGGTGTCACATTTGCAGCTGCTTTCCTGTGGGAGCTATTTTCAATACCACACTTTTTCTGTTCAGCTCCCATTGAAAGAATACATTTGTCAGTTCAGGTATACCGCTGAGTATGGGAGCTACAAAAAAGCAAGAAGATAGATCCCAGCTACAGTAGTAAGTAGGTCCCCATGCAGTCTGGCAGCCAGCACGGTGTCACATTTGCAGCTGCTTTCCTGTGGGAGCTATCTTCAATACCACACTTTTTCTGTTCAGCTCCCATTGAAAAAACTACATTTTGTCTCTTAAGGTATACAACTGAGTATGGGACCTACAAGAAAGCAGGAAGATAGATCCCAGCTACAGTAGTAAGTAGGTCCCCATGCAGTCTAGCAGCCAGCACGGTGTCACATTTGCAGCTGCTTTCCTGTGGGAGCTATCTTCAATACCACACTTTTTCTGTTCAGCTCCCATTGAAAGAATACATTTGTCAGTTAAGGTATACCACTGAGTATGGGAGCTACAAGAAAGCAGGAAGATAGATCCCAGCTACAGTAGTAAGTAGGTCCCCATGCAGTCTAGCAGCCAGCACGGTGTCACATTTGCAGCTGCTTTCCTGTGGGAGCTATCTTCAATACCACAGTTTTTCTGTTCAGCTCCCATTGAAAGAATACATTTGTCAGTTAAGGTATACCACTGAGTATGGGAGCTACAAGAAAGCAGGAAGGCAGACCCCAGCTACAGTAGTAAGTAGGTCCCCATGCAGTCTATCAGCCAGCACAGTGTCACATTTGCAGCTGCTTTCCTGTGGGAGCTATCTTCAATACCACACTTTTTCTTTTCAGCTCCCATTGAAAGAATACATTTGTCTCTTAAGGTATACCACTGAGTATGGCAGCTACAAGAAAGCAGGAAGGCAGACCCCAGCTACAGTAGTAAGTAGGACCCCATGCAGTCTAGCAGCCAGCACGGTGTCACATTTGCAGCTGCTTTCCTGTGGGAGCTATCTTCAATACCACACTTTTTCTGTTCAGCTCCCATTGAAAAAACTACATTTTGTCAGTTAAGGTATACAACTGAGTATGGGAGCTACAAGAAAGCAGGAAGATAGATCCCAGCTACAGTAGTAAGTAGGTCCCCATGCAGTCTAGCAGCCAGCACGGTGTCACATTTGCAGCTGCTTTCCTGTGGGAGCTATCTTCAATACCACACTTTTTCTGTTCAGCTCCCATTGAAAGAATACATTTGTCAGTTAAGGTATACAGCTGAGTATGGGAGCTACAAGAAAGCAGGAAGGCAGACCCCAGCTACAGTAGTAAGTAGGTCCCCATGCAGTCTATCAGTCAGCACAGTGTCACTTTTGCAGCTGCTTTCCTTTGGGAGCTATCTTCAATACCACACTTTTTCTTTTCAGCTCCCATTGAAAGAATACATTTGTCAGTTAAGGTATACCACTGAGTATGGGAGCTACAAGAAAGCAGGAAGATAGATCCCAGCTACAGTAGTAAGTAGGTCCCCATGCAGTCTAGCAGCCGGCACGGTGTCACATTTGCAGCTGCTTTCCTGTGGGAGCTATCTTCAATACCACAGTTTTTCTGTTCAGCTCCCATTGAAAGAATACATTTGTCAGTTAAGGTATACCACTGAGTATGGGAGCTACAAGAAAGCAGGAAGGCAGACCCCAGCTACAGTAGTAAGTAGGTCCCCATGCAGTCTATCAGCCAGCACAGTGTCACATTTGCAGCTGCTTTCCTGTGGGAGCTATCTTCAATACCACACTTTTTCTTTTCAGCTCCCATTGAAAGAATACATTTGTCTCTTAAGGTATACCACTGAGTATGGCAGCTACAAGAAAGCAGGAAGGCAGACCCCAGCTACAGTAGTAAGTAGGTCCCCATGCAGTCTAGCAGCCAGCACGGTGTCACATTTGCAGCTGCTTTCCTGTGGGAGCTATCTTCAATACCACACTTTTTCTGTTCAGCTCCCATTGAAAAAACTACATTTTGTATCTTAAGGTATACAACTGAGTATGGGAGTTACAAGAAAGCAGGAAGATAGATCCCAGCTACAGTAGTAAGTAGGTCCCCATGCAGTCTAGCAGCCAGCACTGTGTCACATTTGCAGCTGCTTTCCTGTGGGAGCTATCTTCAATACCACACTTTTTCTGTTCAGCTCCCTTTGAAAAAACTACACTTTGTCTCTTAAGGTATACAACTGAGTATGGGAGCTACAAGAAAGCAGGAAGATAGATCCCAGCTACAGTAGTAAGTAGGTCCCCATGCAGTCTAGCAGCCAGCACGGTGTCACATTTGCAGCTGCTTTCCTGTGGGAGCTATCTTCAATACCACAGTTTTTCTGTTCAGCTCCCATTGAAAAAACTACATTTTGTCTCTTAAGGTATACAACTGAGTATGGGAGCTACAAGAAAGCAGGAAGATAGATCCCAGCTACAGTAGTAAGTAGGTCCCCATGCAGTCTAGCAGCCAGCACGGTGTCACATTTGCAGCTGCTTTCCTGTGGGAGCTATCTTCAATACCACACTTTTTCTGTTCAGCTCCCAGTGAAAGAATACATTTGTCAGTTAAGGTATACCGCTGAGTATGGGAGCTACAAGAAAGCAGGAAGATAGATCCCAGCTACAGTAGTAAGTAGGTCCCCATGCAGTCTAGCAGCCAGCACGGTGTCACATATGCAGCTGCTTTCCTGTGGGAGCTATCTTCAATACCACACTTTTTCTGTTCAGCTCCCATTGAAAGAATACATTTGTCAGTTAAGGTATACCACTGAGTATGGGAGCTACAAGAAAGCAGGAAGGCAGACCCCAGCTACAGTACTAAGTAGGTCCCCATGCAGTCTAGCAGCCAGCACGGTGTCACATTTGCAGCTGCTTTCCTGTGGGAGCTATCTTCAATACCACACTTTTTCTGTTCAGCTCCCATTGAAAGAATACATTTGTCAGTTAAGGTATACCGCTGAGTGTGGGAGCTACAAGAAAGCAGGAAGGCAGACCCCAGCTACAGTAGTAAGTAGGTCCCCATGCAGTCTAGCAGCCAGCACGGTGTCACATTTGCAGCTGCTTTCCTGTGGGAGCTATCTTCAATACCACAGTTTTTCTGTTCAGCTCCCTTTGAAAAAACTACATTTTGTCTCTTAAGGTATACAACTGAGTATGGGAGCTACAAGAAAGCAGGAAGATAGATCCCAGCTACAGTAGTAAGTAGGTCCCCATGCAGTCTAGCAGCCAGCACGGTGTCACATTTGCAGCTGCATTCCTGTGGGAGCTATCTTCAATACCACACTTTTTCTGTTCAGCTCCCATTAAAAGAATACATTTGTCAGTTAAGGTATACCGCTGAGTATGGGAGCTACAAGAAAGCAGGAAGATAGATCCCAGCTACAGTAGTAAGTAGGTCTCCATGCAGTCTATCAGCCAGCACGGTGTCACATTTGCAGCTGCTTCCCTGTGAGAGCTATCTTCAATAAGAGAGTTTTTCTCCTCAGCTCCCATTGAAAGAATACATTTGTCAGTTAAGGTATACCGCTGAGTATGGGAGCTACAAGAAAGCAGGAAGGCAGACCCCAGCTACAGTAGTCAGTAGGTCCCCATGCAGTCTAGCAGCCAGCACGGTGTCACATTTGCAGCTGCTTTCCTGTGGGAGCTATCTTCAATACCACACTTTTTCTGTTCAGCTCCCATTGAAAAAACTACATTTTGTCTCTTAAGGTACACAAGTGGGTATGGGAGCTACAACAAAGCAGGAAGATAGATCCCAGCTACAGTAGTAAGTAGGTCCACATGCAGTCTAGCAGCCAGCACGGTGTCACATTTGCAGCTGCTTTCCTGTGGGAGCTATCTTCAATACCACACTTTTTCTGTTCAGCTCCCTTTGAAAAAACTACATTTTGTCTCTTAAGGTATACAACTGAGTATGGGAGCTACAAGAAAGCAGGAAGATAGATCCCAGCTACAGTAGTAAGTATGTCTCCATGCAGTCTATCAGCTAGCACGGTGTCACATTTGCAGCTGCTTTCCTGTGGGAGCTATCTTCAATACCACACTTTTTCTGTTCAGCTCCCATTGAAAAAACAACATTTTGTCTCTTAAGGTATATAACTGAGTATGGGAGCTACAAGAAAGCAGGAAGATACATTCCAGCTACAGTAGTAAGTAGGTCCCCATGCAGTCTATCAGCCAGCACGGTGTCACATTTGCAGCTGCTTTCCTGTCGGAGCTATCTTCAATACCACACTTTTTCTGTTCAGCTCCCATTGAAAGAATACATTTGTCAGTTAAGGTATACCACTGAGTATGGGAGCTACAAGAAAGCAGGAAGATAGATCCCAGCTACAGTAGTAAGTAGGTCCCCATGCAGTCTAGCAGCCAGCACGGTGTCACATTTGCAGCTGCTTTCCTGTGGGAGCTATCTTCAATACCACACTTTTTCTGTTCACCTCCCATTGAAAGAATACATTTGTCAGTTAAGGTATACCACTGAGTATGGGAGCTACAAGAAAGCAGGAAGATAGATTCCAGCTACAGTAGTAAGTAGGTCCCCATGCAGTCTAGCAGCCAGCACAGTGTCACATTTGCAGCTGCTTTCCTGTGGGAGCTATCTTCAATACCACACTTTTTCTGTTCAGCTCCCATTGAAAGAATACATTTGTCAGTTAAGGTATACCGCTGAGTGTGGGAGCTACAAGAAAGCAGGAAGGCAGACCCCAGCTACAGTAGTAAGTAGGTCCCCATGCAGTCTAGCAGCCAGCACGGTGTCACATTTGCAGCTGCTTTCCTGTGGGAGCTATCTTCAATACCACAGTTTTTTTGTTCAGCTCCCATTGAAAAAACTACATTTTGTCTCTTAAGGTATACAACTGAGTATGGGAGCTACAAGAAAGCATGAAGATAGATCCCAGCTACAGTAGTAAGTAGGTCCCCATGCAGTCTAGCAGCCAGCACGGTGTCACATTTGCAGCTGCATTCCTGTGGGAGCTATCTTCAATACCACACTTTTTCTGTTCAGCTCCCATTGAAAGAATACATTTGTCAGTTAAGGTATACCGCTGAGTATGGGAGCTACAAGAAAGCAGGAAGATAGATCCCAGCTACAGTAGTAAGTAGGTCTCCATGCAGTCTATCAGCCAGCACGGTGTCACATTTGCAGCTGCTTCCCTGTGAGAGCTATCTTTAATACCAGAGTTTTTCTCCTCAGCTCCCATTGAAAGAATACATTTGTCAGTTAAGGTATACCGCTGAGTATGGGAGCTACAAGAAAGCAGGAAGGCAGACCCCAGCTACAGTAGTCAGTAGGTCCCCATGCAGTCTAGCAGCCAGCACGGTGTCACATTTGCAGCTGCTTTCCTGTGGGAGCTATCTTCAATACCACACTTTTTCTGTTCAGCTCCCATTGAAAAAACTACATTTTGTCTCTTAAGGTACACAACTGGGTATGGGAGCTACAAGAAAGCAGGAAGATAGATCCCAGCTACAGTAGTAAGTAGGTCCACATGCAGTCTAGCAGCCAGCACGGTGTCACATTTGCAGCTGCTTTCCTGTGGGAGCTATCTTCAATACCACACTTTTTCTGTTCAGCTCCCTTTGAAAAAACTACATTTTGTCTCTTAAGGTATACAACTGAGTATGGGAGCTACAAGAAAGCAGGAAGATAGATCCCAGCTACAGTAGTAAGTAGGTCCCCATGCAGTCTATCAGCCAGCACGGTGTCACATTTGCAGCTGCTTTCCTGTGGGAGCTATCTTCAATACAACACTTTTTCTGTTCAGCTCCCTTTGAAAAAACTACATTTTGTCTCTTAAGGTATACAACTGAGTATGGGAGCTACAAGAAAGCAGGAAGATAGATCCCAGCTACAGTAGTAAGTAGGTCCCCATGCAGTCTAGCAGCCAGCACGGTGTCACATTTGCAGCTGCTTTCCTGTGGGAGCTATCTTCAATACCACACTTTTTCTGTTCACCTCCCATTGAAAAAACTACATTTTGTCTCTTAAGGTATACAACTGAGTATGGGAGCTACAAGAAAGCAGGAAGATAGATCCCAGCTACAGTAGTAAGTAGGTCCCCATGCAGTCTAGCAGCCAGCACGGTGTCACATTTGCAGCTGCTTTCCTGTGGGAGCTATCTTCAATACTACACTTTTTCTGTTCAGCTCCCAGTGAAAGAATACATTTGTCAGTTAATGTATACCGCTGAGTATGGGAGCTACAAGAAAGCAGGAAGATAGATCCCAGCTACAGTAGTAAGTAGGTCCCCATGCAGTCTAGCAGCCAGCACGGTGTCACATATGCAGCTGCTTTCCTGTGGGAGCTATCTTCAATACCACACTTTTTCTGTTCAGCTCCCATTGAAAGAATACATTTGTCAGTTAAGGTATACCACTGAGTATGGGAGCTACAAGAAAGCAGGAAGGCAGACCCCAGCTACAGTACTAAGTAGGTCCCCATGCAGTCTAGCAGCCAGCACGGTGTCACATTTGCAGCTGCTTTCCTGTGGGAGCTATCTTCAATACCACACTTTTTCTGTTCAGCTCCCATTGAAGAAACTACATTTTGTCTCTTAAGGTATACAACTGAGTATGGGAGCTACAAGAAAGCAGGAAGATAGATCCCGGCTACAGTAGTAAGTAGGTCCCCATGCAGTCTAGCAGCCAGCACGGTGTCACATTTGCAGCTGCTTTCCTGTGGGAGCTATCTTCAATACCACACTTTTTCTGTTCACCTCCCATTGAAAAAACTACATTTTGTCTCTTAAGGTATACAACTGAGTATGGGAGCTACAAGAAAGCAGGAAGATAGATCCCAGCTACAGTAGTAAGTAGGTCCCCATGCAGTCTAGCAGCCAGCACGGTGTCACATTTGCAGCTGCTTTCCTGTGGGAGCTATCTTCAATACCACACTTTTTCTGTTCAGCTCCCAATGAAAGAATACATTTGTCAGTTAAGGTATACCGCTGAGTGTGGGAGCTACAAGAAAGCAGGAAGATAGACCCCAGCTACAGTAGTAAGTAGGTCCCCATGCAGTCTAGCAGCCAGCACGGTGTCACATTTGCAGCTGCTTTCCTGTGGGAGCTATCTTCAATACCACACTTTTTCTTCTCAGCTTCCATTGAAAAAACTACATTTTGTCAGTTAAGGTATACCGCTGAGTATGGGAGCTACAAGAAAGCAGGAAGATAGATCCCAGCTACAGTAGTAAGTAGGTCCCCATGCAGTCTAGCAGCCAGCACGGTGTCACATATGCAGCTGCTTTCCTGTGGGAGCTATCTTCAATACCACACTTTTTCTGTTCAGCTCCCATTGAAAGAATACATTTGTCAGTTAAGGTATACCACTGAGTATGGGAGCTACAAGAAAGCAGGAAGGCAGACCCCAGCTACAGTACTAAGTAGGTCCCCATGCAGTCTAGCAGCCAGCACGGTGTCACATTTGCAGCTGCTTTCCTGTGGGAGCTATCTTCAATACCACACTTTTTCTGTTCAGCTCCCATTGAAGAAACTACATTTTGTCTCTTAAGGTATACAACTGAGTATGGGAGCTACAAGAAAGCAGGAAGATAGATCCCAGCTACAGTAGTAAGTAGGTCCCCATGCAGTCTAGCAGCCAGCACGGTGTCACATTTGCAGATGCTTTCCTGTCGGAGCTATCTTCAATACCACACTTTTTCTGTTCAGCTCCCATTGAAAGAATACATTTGTCAGTTAAGGTATACCACTGAGTATGGGAGCTACAAGAAAGCAGGAAGATAGATCCCAGCTACAGTAGTAAGTAGGTCCCCATGCAGTCTATCAGCCAGCACGGTGTCACATTTGCAGCTGCTTTCCTGTGGGAGCTATCTTCAATACCACACTTTTTCTGTTCAGCTCCCATTGAAAGAATACATTTGTCAGTTAAGGTATACCACTGAGTATGGGAGCTACAAGAAAGCAGGAAGATAGATTCCAGCTACAGTAGTAAGTAGGTCCCCATGCAGTCTAGCAGCCAGCACAGTGTCACATTTGCAGCTGCTTTCCTGTGGGAGCTATCTTCAATACCACACTTTTTCTGTTCAGCTCCCATTGAAAGAATACATTTGTCAGTTAAGGTATACCGCTGAGTGTGGGAGCTACAAGAAAGCAGGAAGGCAGACCCCAGCTACAGTAGTAAGTAGGTCTCCATGCAGTCTATCAGCCAGCACGGTGTCACATTTGCAGCTGCTTCCCTGTGAGAGCTATCTTCAATACCAGAGTTTTTCTCCTCAGCTCCCATTGAAAGAATACATTTGTCAGTTAAGGTATACCGCTGAGTATGGGAGCTACAAGAAAGCAGGAAGGCAGACCCCAGCTACAGTAGTCAGTAGGTCCCCATGCAGTCTAGCAGCCAGCACAGTGTCACATTTGCAGCTGCTTTCCTGTGGGAGCTATCTTCAATACCACACTTTTTCTGTTCAGCTCCCATTGAAAAAACTACATTTTGTCTCTTAAGGTACACAACTGGGTATGGGAGCTACAAGAAAGCAGGAAGATAGATCCCAGCTACAGTAGTAAGTAGGTCCACATGCAGTCTAGCAGCCAGCACGGTGTCACATTTGCAGCTGCTTTCCTGTGGGAGCTATCTTCAATACCACACTTTTTCTGTTCAGCTCCCTTTGAAAAAACTACATTTTGTCTCTTAAGGTATACAACTGAGTAGGGGAGCTACAAGAAAGCAGGAAGATAGATCCCAGCTACAGTAGTAAGTAGGTCCCCATGCAGTCTATCAGCCAGCACGGTGTCACATTTGCAGCTGCTTTCCTGTGGGAGCTATCTTCAATACAACACTTTTTCTGTTCAGCTCCCTTTGAAAAAACTACATTTTGTCTCTTAAGGTATACAACTGAGTATGGGAGCTACAAGAAAGCAGGAAGATAGATCCCAGCTACAGTAGTAAGTAGGTCCCCATGCAGTCTAGCAGCCAGCACGGTGTCACATTTGCAGCTGCTTTCCTGTGGGAGCTATCTTCAATACCACAATTTTTCTGTTCACCTCCCATTGAAAAAACTACATTTTGTCTCTTAAGGTATACAACTGAGTATGGGAGCTACAAGAAAGCAGGAAGATAGATCCCAGCTACAGTAGTAAGTAGGTCCCCATGCAGTCTAGCAGCCAGCACGGTGTCACATTTGCAGCTGCTTTCCTGTGGGAGCTATCTTCAATACTACACTTTTTCTGTTCAGCTCCCAGTGAAAGAATACATTTGTCAGTTAATGTATACCGCTGAGTATGGGAGCTACAAGAAAGCAGGAAGATAGATCCCAGCTACAGTAGTAAGTAGGTCCCCATGCAGTCTAGCAGCCAGCACGGTGTCACATTTGCAGCTGCTTTCCTGTGGGAGCTATCTTCAATACCACACTTTTTCTGTTCAGCTCCCATTGAAAAAACTACATTTTGTCTCTTAAGGTATACAACTGAGTATGGGACCTACAAGAAAGCAGGAAGATAGATCCCAGCTACAGTAGTAAGTAGGTCCCCATGCAGTCTAGCAGCCAGCACGGTGTCACATTTGCAGCTGCTTTCCTGTGGGAGCTATCTTCAATACCACACTTTTTCAGTTCAGCTCCCATTGAAAGAATACATTTGTCAGTTAAGGTATACCACTGAGTATGGGAGCTACAAGAAAGCAGGAAGATAGATCCCAGCTACAGTAGTAAGTAGGTCCCCATGCAGTCTAGCAGCCAGCACGGTGTCCCATTTGCAGCTGCTTTCCTGTGGGAGCTATCTTCAATACCACAGTTTTTCTGTTCAGCTCCCATTGAAAGAATACATTTGTCAGTTAAGGTATACCACTGAGTATGGGAGCTACAAGAAAGCAGGAAGGCAGACCCCAGCTACAGTAGTAAGTAGGTCCCCATGCAGTCTATCAGCCAGCACAGTGTCACATTTGCAGCTGCTTTCCTGTGGGAGCTATCTTCAATACCACACTTTTTCTTTTCAGCTCCCATTGAAAGAATACATTTGTCTCTTAAGGTATACCACTGAGTATGGCAGCTACAAGAAAGCAGGAAGGCAGACCCCAGCTACAGTAGTAAGTAGGTCCCCATGCAGTCTAGCAGCCAGCACGGTGTCACATTTGCAGCTGCTTTCCTGTGGGAGCTATCTTCAATACCACACTTTTTCTGTTCAGCTCCCATTGAAAAAACTACATTTTGTCTCTTAAGGTATACAACTGAGTATGGGAGCTACAAGAAAGCAGGAAGATAGATCCCAGCTACAGTAGTAAGTATGTCTCCATGCAGTCTATCAGCTAGAACGGTGTCACATTTGCAGCTGCTTTCCTGTGGGAGCTATCTTCAATACCACACTTTTTCTGTTCAGCTCCCATTGAAAAAACAACATTTTGTCTCTTAAGGTATATAACTGAGTATGGGAGCTACAAAAAAGCAAGAAGATAGATCCCAGCTACAGTAGTAAGTAGGTCCCCATGCAGTCTGGCAGCCAGCACGGTGTCACATTTGCAGCTGCTTTCCTGTGGGAGCTATCTTCAATACCACACTTTTTCTGTTCAGCTCCCATTGAAAGAATACATTTGTCAGTTAAGGTATACCACTGAGTATGGGAGCTACAAGAAAGCAGGAAGGCAGACCCCAGCTACAGTAGTAAGTAGGTCCCCATGCAGTCTATCAGCCAGCACAGTGTCACATTTGCAGCTGCTTTCCTGTGGGAGCTATCTTCAATACCACACTTTTTCTTTTCAGCTCCCATTGAAAGAATACATTTGTCTCTTAAGGTATACAACTGAGTATGGGAGCTACAAGAAAGCAGGAAGATAGATCCCAGCTACAGTAGTAAGTATGTCTCCATGCAGTCTATCAGCTAGCACGGTGTCACATTTGCAGCTGCTTTCCTGTGGGAGCTATCTTCAATACCACACTTTTTCTGTTCAGCTCCCATTGAAAAAACAACATTTTGTCTCTTAAGGTATATAACTGAGTATGGGAGCTACAAAAAAGCAAGAAGATAGATCCCAGCTACAGTAGTAAGTAGGTCCCCATGCAGTCTGGCAGCCAGCACGGTGTCACATTTGCAGCTGCTTTCCTGTGGGAGCTATCTTCAATACCACACTTTTTCTGTTCAGCTCCCATTGAAAAAACTACATTTTGTCTCTTAAGGTATACAACTGAGTATGGGACCTACAAGAAAGCAGGAAGATAGATCCCAGCTACAGTAGTAAGTAGGTCCCCATGCAGTCTAGCAGCCAGCACGGTGTCACATTTGCAGCTGCTTTCCTGTGGGAGCTATCTTCAATACCACACTTTTTCTGTTCAGCTCCCATTGAAAGAATACATTTGTCAGTTAAGGTATACCACTGAGTATGGGAGCTACAAGAAAGCAGGAAGGCAGACCCCAGCTACAGTAGTAAGTAGGTCCCCATGCAGTCTATCAGCCAGCACAGTGTCACATTTGCAGCTGCTTTCCTGTGGGAGCTATCTTCAATACCACACTTTTTCTTTTCAGCTCCCATTGAAAGAATACATTTGTCAGTTAAGGTATACAACTGAGTATGGGAGCTACAAGAAAGCAGGAAGATAGATCGCAGCTACAGTAGTAAGTAGGTCCCCATGCAGTCTATCAGTCAGCACAGTGTCACATTTGCAACTGCTTTCCTGTGGGAGCTATCTTCAATACCACAGTTTTTCTGTTCAGCTCCCATTGAAAAAACGGCATTTTGTCTCTTAAGGTATACAACTGAGTATGGGAGCTACAAGAAAGCAGGAAGGAAGACCCCAGCTACAGTAGTAAGTAGGTCCCCATGCAGTCTAGCAGCCAGCACGGTGTCACATTTGCAGCTGCTTTCCTGTGGGAGCTATCTTCAATACCACACTTTTTCTGTTCAGCTCCCATTGAAAGAATACATTTGTCAGTTAAGGTATACCACTGAATATGGGAGCTACAAGAAAGCAGGAAGGCAGACCCCAGCTACAGTACTAAGTAGGTCCCCATGCAGTCTAGCAGCCAGCACGGTGTCACATTTGCAGATGCTTTCCTGTGGGAGCTATCTTCAATACCACACTTTTTCTGTTCAGCTCCCATTGAAAAAACTACATTTTGTCTCTTAAGGTATACAACTGAGTATGGGAGCTACAAGAAAGCAGGAAGATAGATCCCAGCTACAGTAGTAAGTAGGTCCCCATGCAGTCTAGCAGCCAGCACGGTGTCACATTTGCAGCTGCTTTCCTGTGGGAGCTATCTTCAATACCACACTTTTTCTGTTCAGCTCCCATTGAAAGAATACATTTGTCAGTTAAGGTATACCGCTGAGTATGGGAGCTACAAGAAAGCAGGAAGATAGATCCCAGCTACAGTAGTAAGTAGGTCCCCATGCAGTCTATCAGCCAGCACGGTGTCACATTTGCAGCTGCTTTCCTGTGGGAGCTATCTTCAATACCACAGTTTTTCTCCTCAGCTCCCATTGAAAGAATACATTTGTCAGTTAAGGTATACCACTGAATATGGGAGCTACAAGAAAGCAGGAAGGCAGACCCCAGCTACAGTACTAAGTAGGTCCCCATGTAGTCTAGCAGCCAGCACGGTGTCACATTTGCAGCTGCTTTCCTGTGGGAGCTATCTTCAATACCACACTTTTTCTGTTCAGCTCCCATTGAAAAAACTACATTTTGTCTCTTAAGGTATACAACTGAGTATGGGAGCTACAAGAAAGCAGGAAGATAGATCCCAGCTACAGTAGTAAGTAGGTCCCCATGCAGTCTATCAGCCAGCACGGTGTCACATTTGCAGCTGCTTTCCTGTGGGAGCTATCTTCAATACCACACTTTTTCTGTTCAGCTCCCATTGAAAGAATACATTTGTCGGTTCAGGTATACCGCTGAGTATGGGAGCTATAAGAAAGCAGGAAGATAGATCCCAGCTACAGTAGTAAGTAGATCCCCATGCAGTCTAGCAGCCAGCACGGTGTCACATTTGCAGCTGCTTTCCTGTGGGAGCTATCTTCAATACCACACTTTTTCTTCTCAGCTCCCATTGAAAGAATACATTTGTCAGTTAAGGTATACCGCTGAGTATGGGAGCTACAAGAAAGCAAGAAGATAGATCCCAGCTACAGTAGTAAGTAGGTCCCCATGCAGTTTAGCAGCCAGCACGGTGTCACATTTGCAGCTGCTTTCCTGTGGGAGCTATCTTCAATACCACAGTTTTTCTGCTCAGCTCCCATTGAAAGAATACATTTGTCAGTTAAGGTATACCGCTGAGTATGGGAGCTACAAGAAAGCAGCAAGGCAGACCCCAGCTACAGTAGTAAGTAGGTCCCCATGCAGTCTAGCAGCCAGCACGGTGTCACATTTGCAGCTGCTTTCCTGTGGGAGCTATCTTCAATACCACACTTTTTCTGTTCAGCTCCCATTGAAAGAATACATTTGTCAGTTGAGGTATACCGCTGAGTGTGGGAGCTACAAGAAAGCAGCAAGGCAGACCCCAGCTACAGTAGTAAGTAGGTCCCCATGCAGTCTATCAGCCAGCACGGTGTCACATTTGCAGCTGCTTTCCTGTGGGAGCTATCTTCAATACCACACTTTTTCTGTTCAGCTCCCATTGAAAAACCTACATTTTGTCTCTTAAGGTATACAACTGAGTATGGGAGCTACAAGAAAACAGGAAGATAGATCCCAGCTACAGTAGTAAGTAGGTCCCCATGCAGTCTAGCAGCCAGCACGGTGTCACATTTGCAGCTGCTTTCCTGTGGGAGCTATCTTCAATAACACACTTTTTCTGTTCAGCTCCCATTGAAAGAATACATTTGTCAGTTAAGGTATACCACTGAGTATGGGAGCTACAAGAAAGCAGGAAGATAGATCCCAGCTACAGTAGTAAGTAGGTCCCCATGCAGTCTAGCAGCCAGCACGGTGTCACATTTGCAGCTGCTTTCCTGTGGGAGCTATCTTCAATACCACAGTTTTTCTGTTCAGCTCCCATTGAAAGAATACATTTGTCAGTTAAGGTATACCGCTGAGTATGGGAGCTACAAGAAAGCAGGAAGGAAGACCCCAGCTACAGTAGTAAGTAGGTCCCCATGCAGTCTAGCAGCCAGCACGGTGTCACATTTGCAGCTGCTTTCCTGTGGGAGCTATCTTCAATACCACACTTTTTCTGTTCAGCTCCCATTGAAAGAATACATTTGTCAGTTAAGGTATACCGCTGAGTATGGGAGCTACAAGAAAGCAGGAAGGCAGACCCCAGCTACAGTAGTAAGTAGATCCCCATGCAGTTTAGCAGCCAGCACGGTGTCACATTTGCAGCTGCTTTCCTGTGGGAGCTATCTTCAATACCACACTTTTTCTGTTCAGCTCCCATTGAAAAAACTACATTTTGTCTCTTAAGGTATACAACTGAGTATGGGAGCTACAAGAAAGCAGGAAGATAGATCCCAGCTACAGTAGTAAGTAGGTCCCCATGCAGTCTAGCAGCCAGCACGGTGTCACATTTGCAGCTGCTTTCCTGTGGGAGCTATCTTCAATACCACACTTTTTCTGTTCAGCTCCCATTGAAAAAACAACATTTTGTCTCTTAAGGTATATAACTGAGTATGGGAGCTACAAAAAAGCAAGAAGATAGATCCCAGCTACAGTAGTAAGTAGGTCCCCATGCAGTCTGGCAGCCAGCACGGTGTCACATTTGCAGCTGCTTTCCTGTGGGAGCTATCTTCAATACCACACTTTTTCTGTTCAGCTCCCATTGAAAAAACTACATTTTGTCTCTTAAGGTATACAACTGAGTATGGGACCTACAAGAAAGCAGGAAGATAGATCCCAGCTACAGTAGTAAGTAGGTCCCCATGCAGTCTAGCAGCCAGCACGGTGTCACATTTGCAGCTGCTTTCCTGTGGGAGCTATCTTCAATACCACACTTTTTCTGTTCAGCTCCCATTGAAAGAATACATTTGTCAGTTAAGGTATACCACTGAGTATGGGAGCTACAAGAAAGCAGGAAGGCAGACCCCAGCTACAGTAGTAAGTAGGTCCCCATGCAGTCTATCAGCCAGCACAGTGTCACATTTGCAGCTGCTTTCCTGTGGGAGCTATCTTCAATACCACACTTTTTCTTTTCAGCTCCCATTGAAAGAATACATTTGTCAGTTAAGGTATACAACTGAGTATGGGAGCTACAAGAAAGCAGGAAGATAGATCGCAGCTACAGTAGTAAGTAGGTCCCCATGCAGTCTATCAGTCAGCACAGTGTCACATTTGCAACTGCTTTCCTGTGGGAGCTATCTTCAATACCACAGTTTTTCTGTTCAGCTCCCATTGAAAAAACGGCATTTTGTCTCTTAAGGTATACAACTGAGTATGGGAGCTACAAGAAAGCAGGAAGGAAGACCCCAGCTACAGTAGTAAGTAGGTCCCCATGCAGTCTAGCAGCCAGCACGGTGTCACATTTGCAGCTGCTTTCCTGTGGGAGCTATCTTCAATACCACACTTTTTCTGTTCAGCTCCCATTGAAAGAATACATTTGTCAGTTAAGGTATACCACTGAATATGGGAGCTACAAGAAAGCAGGAAGGCAGACCCCAGCTACAGTACTAAGTAGGTCCCCATGCAGTCTAGCAGCCAGCACGGTGTCACATTTGCAGATGCTTTCCTGTGGGAGCTATCTTCAATACCACACTTTTTCTGTTCAGCTCCCATTGAAAAAACTACATTTTGTCTCTTAAGGTATACAACTGAGTATGGGAGCTACAAGAAAGCAGGAAGATAGATCCCAGCTACAGTAGTAAGTAGGTCCCCATGCAGTCTAGCAGCCAGCACGGTGTCACATTTGCAGCTGCTTTCCTGTGGGAGCTATCTTCAATACCACACTTTTTCTGTTCAGCTCCCATTGAAAGAATACATTTGTCAGTTAAGGTATACCGCTGAGTATGGGAGCTACAAGAAAGCAGGAAGATAGATCCCAGCTACAGTAGTAAGTAGGTCCCCATGCAGTCTATCAGCCAGCACGGTGTCACATTTGCAGCTGCTTTCCTGTGGGAGCTATCTTCAATACCACAGTTTTTCTCCTCAGCTCCCATTGAAAGAATACATTTGTCAGTTAAGGTATACCACTGAATATGGGAGCTACAAGAAAGCAGGAAGGCAGACCCCAGCTACAGTACTAAGTAGGTCCCCATGTAGTCTAGCAGCCAGCACGGTGTCACATTTGCAGCTGCTTTCCTGTGGGAGCTATCTTCAATACCACACTTTTTCTGTTCAGCTCCCATTGAAAAAACTACATTTTGTCTCTTAAGGTATACAACTGAGTATGGGAGCTACAAGAAAGCAGGAAGATAGATCCCAGCTACAGTAGTAAGTAGGTCCCCATGCAGTCTATCAGCCAGCACGGTGTCACATTTGCAGCTGCTTTCCTGTGGGAGCTATCTTCAATACCACACTTTTTCTGTTCAGCTCCCATTGAAAGAATACATTTGTCGGTTCAGGTATACCGCTGAGTATGGGAGCTATAAGAAAGCAGGAAGATAGATCCCAGCTACAGTAGTAAGTAGATCCCCATGCAGTCTAGCAGCCAGCACGGTGTCACATTTGCAGCTGCTTTCCTGTGGGAGCTATCTTCAATACCACACTTTTTCTTCTCAGCTCCCATTGAAAGAATACATTTGTCAGTTAAGGTATACCGCTGAGTATGGGAGCTACAAGAAAGCAAGAAGATAGATCCCAGCTACAGTAGTAAGTAGGTCCCCATGCAGTTTAGCAGCCAGCACGGTGTCACATTTGCAGCTGCTTTCCTGTGGGAGCTATCTTCAATACCACACTTTTTCTGTTCAGCTCCCATTGAAAGAATACATTTGTCAGTTGAGGTATACCGCTGAGTGTGGGAGCTACAAGAAAGCAGCAAGGCAGACCCCAGCTACAGTAGTAAGTAGGTCCCCATGCAGTCTATCAGCCAGCACGGTGTCACATTTGCAGCTGCTTTCCTGTGGGAGCTATCTTCAATACCACACTTTTTCTGTTCAGCTCCCATTGAAAAACCTACATTTTGTCTCTTAAGGTATACAACTGAGTATGGGAGCTACAAGAAAACAGGAAGATAGATCCCAGCTACAGTAGTAAGTAGGTCCCCATGCAGTCTAGCAGCCAGCACGGTGTCACATTTGCAGCTGCTTTCCTGTGGGAGCTATCTTCAATAACACACTTTTTCTGTTCAGCTCCCATTGAAAGAATACATTTGTCAGTTAAGGTATACCACTGAGTATGGGAGCTACAAGAAAGCAGGAAGATAGATCCCAGCTACAGTAGTAAGTAGGTCCCCATGCAGTCTAGCAGCCAGCACGGTGTCACATTTGCAGCTGCTTTCCTGTGGGAGCTATCTTCAATACCACAGTTTTTCTGTTCAGCTCCCATTGAAAGAATACATTTGTCAGTTAAGGTATACCGCTGAGTATGGGAGCTACAAGAAAGCAGGAAGGAAGACCCCAGCTACAGTAGTAAGTAGGTCCCCATGCAGTCTAGCAGCCAGCACGGTGTCACATTTGCAGCTGCTTTCCTGTGGGAGCTATCTTCAATACCACACTTTTTCTGTTCAGCTCCCATTGAAAGAATACATTTGTCAGTTAAGGTATACCGCTGAGTATGGGAGCTACAAGAAAGCAGGAAGGCAGACCCCAGCTACAGTAGTAAGTAGATCCCCATGCAGTTTAGCAGCCAGCACGGTGTCACATTTGCAGCTGCTTTCCTGTGGGAGCTATCTTCAATACCACACTTTTTCTGTTCAGCTCCCATTGAAAAAACTACATTTTGTCTCTTAAGGTATACAACTGAGTATGGGAGCTACAAGAAAGCAGGAAGATAGATCCCAGCTACAGTAGTAAGTAGGTCCCCATGCAGTCTAGCAGCCAGCACGGTGTCACATTTGCAGCTGCTTTCCTGTGGGAGCTATCTTCAATACCACACTTTTTCTGTTCAGCTCCCATTGAAAAAACTACATTTTGTCTCTTAAGGTATACAACTGAGTATGGGAGCTACAAGAAAGCAGGAAGATAGATCCCAGCTACAGTAGTAAGTAGGTCCCCATGCAGTCTAGCAGCCAGCACGGTGTCACATTTGCAGCTGCTTTCCTGTGGGAGCTATCTTCAATACCACACTTTTTCTGTTCAGCTCCCATTGAAAGAATACATTTGTCAGTTAAGGTATACCGCTGAGTATGGGAGCTACAAGAAAGCAGGAAGATAGATCCCAGCTACAGTAGTAAGTAGGTCCCCATGCAGTCTATCAGCCAGCACGGTGTCACATTTGCAGCTGCTTTCCTGTGGGAGCTATCTTCAATACCACACTTTTTCTGTTCAGCTCCCATTGAAAGAATACATTTGTCAGTTAAGGTATACAACTGAGTATGGGAGCTACAAGAAAGCAGGAAGATAGATCGCAGCTACAGTAGTAAGTAGGTCCCCATGCAGTCTATCAGTCAGCACAGTGTCACATTTGCAACTGCTTTCCTGTGGGAGCTATCTTCAATACCACAGTTTTTCTGTTCAGCTCCCATTGAAAAAACGGCATTTTGTCTCTTAAGGTATACAACTGAGTATGGGAGCTACAAGAAAGCAGGAAGGAAGACCCCAGCTACAGTAGTAAGTAGGTCCCCATGCAGTCTAGCAGCCAGCACGGTGTCACATTTGCAGCTGCTTTCCTGTGGGAGCTATCTTCAATACCACACTTTTTCTGTTCAGCTCCCATTGAAAGAATACATTTGTCAGTTAAGGTATACCACTGAATATGGGAGCTACAAGAAAGCAGGAAGGCAGACCCCAGCTACAGTACTAAGTAGGTCCCCATGCAGTCTAGCAGCCAGCACGGTGTCACATTTGCAGATGCTTTCCTGTGGGAGCTATCTTCAATACCACACTTTTTCTGTTCAGCTCCCATTGAAAAAACTACATTTTGTCTCTTAAGGTATACAACTGAGTATGGGAGCTACAAGAAAGCAGGAAGATAGATCCCAGCTACAGTAGTAAGTAGGTCCCCATGCAGTCTAGCAGCCAGCACGGTGTCACATTTGCAGCTGCTTTCCTGTGGGAGCTATCTTCAATACCACACTTTTTCTGTTCAGCTCCCATTGAAAGAATACATTTGTCAGTTAAGGTATACCGCTGAGTATGGGAGCTACAAGAAAGCAGGAAGATAGATCCCAGCTACAGTAGTAAGTAGGTCCCCATGCAGTCTATCAGCCAGCACGGTGTCACATTTGCAGCTGCTTTCCTGTGGGAGCTATCTTCAATACCACAGTTTTTCTCCTCAGCTCCCATTGAAAGAATACATTTGTCAGTTAAGGTATACCACTGAATATGGGAGCTACAAGAAAGCAGGAAGGCAGACCCCAGCTACAGTACTAAGTAGGTCCCCATGTAGTCTAGCAGCCAGCACGGTGTCACATTTGCAGCTGCTTTCCTGTGGGAGCTATCTTCAATACCACACTTTTTCTGTTCAGCTCCCATTGAAAAAACTACATTTTGTCTCTTAAGGTATACAACTGAGTATGGGAGCTACAAGAAAGCAGGAAGATAGATCCCAGCTACAGTAGTAAGTAGGTCCCCATGCAGTCTATCAGCCAGCACGGTGTCACATTTGCAGCTGCTTTCCTGTGGGAGCTATCTTCAATACCACACTTTTTCTGTTCAGCTCCCATTGAAAGAATACATTTGTCGGTTCAGGTATACCGCTGAGTATGGGAGCTATAAGAAAGCAGGAAGATAGATCCCAGCTACAGTAGTAAGTAGATCCCCATGCAGTCTAGCAGCCAGCACGGTGTCACATTTGCAGCTGCTTTCCTGTGGGAGCTATCTTCAATACCACACTTTTTCTTCTCAGCTCCCATTGAAAGAATACATTTGTCAGTTAAGGTATACCGCTGAGTATGGGAGCTACAAGAAAGCAAGAAGATAGATCCCAGCTACAGTAGTAAGTAGGTCCCCATGCAGTTTAGCAGCCAGCACGGTGTCACATTTGCAGCTGCTTTCCTGTGGGAGCTATCTTCAATACCACAGTTTTTCTGCTCAGCTCCCATTGAAAGAATACATTTGTCAGTTAAGGTATACCGCTGAGTATGGGAGCTACAAGAAAGCAGCAAGGCAGACCCCAGCTACAGTAGTAAGTAGGTCCCCATGCAGTCTAGCAGCCAGCACGGTGTCACATTTGCAGCTGCTTTCCTGTGGGAGCTATCTTCAATACCACACTTTTTCTGTTCAGCTCCCATTGAAAGAATACATTTGTCAGTTGAGGTATACCGCTGAGTGTGGGAGCTACAAGAAAGCAGCAAGGCAGACCCCAGCTACAGTAGTAAGTAGGTCCCCATGCAGTCTATCAGCCAGCACGGTGTCACATTTGCAGCTGCTTTCCTGTGGGAGCTATCTTCAATACCACACTTTTTCTGTTCAGCTCCCATTGAAAAAACTACATTTTGTCTCTTAAGGTATACAACTGAGTATGGGAGCTACAAGAAAACAGGAAGATAGATCCCAGCTACAGTAGTAAGTAGGTCCCCATGCAGTCTAGCAGCCAGCACGGTGTCACATTTGCAGCTGCTTTCCTGTGGGAGCTATCTTCAATAACACACTTTTTCTGTTCAGCTCCCATTGAAAGAATACATTTGTCAGTTAAGGTATACCACTGAGTATGGGAGCTACAAGAAAGCAGGAAGATAGATCCCAGCTACAGTAGTAAGTAGGTCCCCATGCAGTCTAGCAGCCAGCACGGTGTCACATTTGCAGCTGCTTTCCTGTGGGAGCTATCTTCAATACCACTGTTTTTCTGTTCAGCTCCCATTGAAAGAATACATTTGTCAGTTAAGGTATACCGCTGAGTATGGGAGCTACAAGAAAGCAGGAAGGAAGACCCCAGCTACAGTAGTAAGTAGGTCCCCATGCAGTCTAGCAGCCAGCACGGTGTCACATTTGCAGCTGCTTTCCTGTGGGAGCTATCTTCAATACCACACTTTTTCTGTTCAGCTCCCATTGAAAGAATACATTTGTCAGTTAAGGTATACCGCTGAGTATGGGAGCTACAAGAAAGCAGGAAGGCAGACCCCAGCTACAGTAGTAAGTAGATCCCCATGCAGTTTAGCAGCCAGCACGGTGTCACATTTGCAGCTGCTTTCCTGTGGGAGCTATCTTCAATACCACACTTTTTCTGTTCAGCTCCCATTGAAAAAACTACATTTTGTCTCTTAAGGTATACAACTGAGTATGGGAGCTACAAGAAAGCAGGAAGATAGATCCCAGCTACAGTAGTAAGTAGGTCCCCATGCAGTCTAGCAGCCAGCACGGTGTCACATTTGCAGCTGCTTTCCTGTGGGAGCTATCTTCAATACCACACTTTTTCTGTTCAGCTCCCATTGAAAGAATACATTTGTCAGTTAAGGTATACCGCTGAGTATGGGAGCTACAAGAAAGCAGGAAGGCAGACCCCAGCTACAGTAGTAAGTAGGTCCCCATGCAGTCTATCAGCCAGCACGGTGTCACATTTGCAGCTGCTTTCCTGTGGGAGCTATCTTCAATACCACACTTTTTCTGTTCAGCTCCCATTGAAAGAATACATTTGTCAGTTAAGGTATACAACTGAGTATGGGAGCTACAAGAAAGCAGGAAGGCAGACCCCAGCTACAGTAGTAAGTAGGTCCCCATGCAGTCTAGCAGCCAGCACGGTGTCACATTTGCAGCTGCTTTCCTGTGGAAGCTATCTTCAATACCACACTTTTTCTGTTCAGCTCCCATTGAAAAAACTACATTTTGTCTCTTAAGGTATACCGCTGAGTATGGGAGCTACAAAAAAGCAAGAAGATAGATCCCAGCTATAGTAGTAAGTAGGTCCCCATGCAGTCTATCAGCCAGCACGGTGTCACATTTGCAGCTGCTTTCCTGTGGGAGCTATCTTCAATACCACACTTTTTCTGTTCAGCTCCATTGAAAGAATACATTTGTCAGTCAAGGTATACCGCTGAGTATGGGAGCTACAAGAAAGCAGGAAGATAGATACCAGCTACAGTAGTAAGTAGGTCCCCATGCAGTCTAGCAGCCAGCACGGTGTCACATTTGCAGCTGCTTTCCTGTGGGAGCTATCTTCAATACCACACTTTTTCTGTTCAGCTCCCATTGAAAGAATACATTTGTCGGTTAAGGTATACCACTGAGTATGGGAGCTATAAGAAAGCAGGAAGATAGATCCCAGCTACAGTAGTAAGTAGGTCTCCATGCAGTCTAGCAGCCAGCACGGTGTCACATTTGCAGCTGCTTTCCTGTGGGAGCTATCTTCAATACCACACTTTTTCTGTTCAGCTCCCATTGAAAGAATACATTTGTCAGTTAAGGTATACCGCTGAGTGTGGGAGCTACAAGAAAGCAGCAAGGCAGACCCCAGCTACAGTAGTAAGTAGGTCCCCATGCAGTCTATCAGCCAGCACGGTGTCACATTTGCAGCTGCTTTCCGGTGGGAGCTATCTTCAATACCACACTTTTTCTGTTCAGCTCCCATTGAAAGAATACATTTGTCAGTTAAGGTATACAACTGAGTATGGGAGCTACAAGAAAGCAGGAAGATAGATCCCAGCTACAGTAGTAAGTAGGTCCCCATGCAGTCTAGCAGCCAGCACGGTGTCACATTTGCAGCTGCTTTCCTTTGGGAGCTATCTTCAATACCACACTTTTTCTGTTCAGCTCCCATTGAAAGAATACATTTGTCAGTTCAGGTATACCGCTGAGTGTGGGAGCTACAAGAAAGCAGCAAGGCAGACCGCAGCTACAGTAGTAAGTAGGTCCCCATGCAGTCTAGCAGCCAGCACGGTGTCACATTTGCAGCTGCTTTCCTGTGGGAGCTATCTTCAATACCACACTTTTTCTTCTCAGCTCCCATTGAAAAAACTACATTTTGTCAGTTAAGGTATACCGCTGAGTATGGGAGCTACAAGAAAGCAAGAAGATAGACCCCAGCTACAGTAGTAAGTAGGTCCCCATGCAGTCTATCAGCCAGCACGGTGTCACATTTGCAGCTGCTTTCCTGTGGGGGCTATCTTCAATACCACACTTTTTCTGTTCAGCTCCCATTGAAAAAACTACATTTTGTCTCTTAAGGTATACAACTGAGTATGGGAGCTACAAGAAAGCAGGAAGATAGATCCCAGCTACAGTAGTAAGTAGGTCCCCATGCAGTCTATCAGCCAGCACGGTGTCACATTTGCAGCTGCTTTCCTGTGGGAGCTATCTTCAATACCACACTTTTTCTGTTCAGCTCTCATTGAAAAAACTACATTTTGTCTCTTAAGGTATACAACTGAGTATGGGAGCTACAAGAAAGCAGGAAGATAGATCCCAGCTACAGTAGTAAGTAGGTCCCCATGCAGTCTAGCAGCCAGCACGGTGTCACATTTGCAGCTGCTTTCCTGTGGGAGCTATCTTCAATACCACACTTTTTCTGTTCAGCTCCCATTGAAAGAATACATTTGTCAGTTAAGGTATACCGCTGAGTATGGGAGCTACAAGAAAGCAGGAAGGCAGACCCCAGCTACAGTAGTAAGTAGGTCCCCATGCAGTCTATCAGCCAGCACGGTGTCACATTTGCAGCTGCTTTCCTGTGAGAGCTATCTTCAATACCACACTTTTTCTGTTCAGCTCCCATTGAAAAAACTACATTTTGTCTCTTAAGGTATACAACTGAGTATGGGAGCTACAAGAAAGCAGGAAGATAGATCCCAGCTACAGTAGTAAGTAGGTCCCCATGCAGTCTATCAGCCAGCACGGTGTCACATTTGCAGCTGCTTTCCTGTGGGAGCTATCTTCAATACCACACTTTTTCTGTTCAGCTCCATTGAAAGAATACATTTGTCAGTTAAGGTATACCGCTGAGTATGGGAGCTACAAGAAAGCAGGAAGATAGATACCAGCTACAGTAGTAAGTAGGTCCCCATGCAGTCTATCAGCCAGCACGGTGTCACATTTGCAGCTGCTTTCCTGTGGGAGCTATCTTCAATACCACACTTTTTCTGTTCAGCTCCCATTGAAAGAATACATTTGTCAGTTACGTATACCGCTGAGTATGGGAGCTACAAGAAAGCAGGAAGATAGATCCCAGCTACAGTAGTAAGTAGGTCCCCATGCAGTCTAGCAGCCAGCACGGTGTCACATTTGCAGCTGCTTTCCTTTGGGAGCTATCTTCAATACTACACTTTTTCTGTTCAGCTCCCATTGAAAGAATACATTTGTCAGTTCAGGTATACCGCTGAGTGTGGGAGCTACAAGAAAGCAGCAAGGCAGACCCCAGCTACAGTAGTAAGTAGGTCCCCATGCAGTCTAGCAGCCAGCACGGTGTCACATTTGCAGCTGCTTTCCTGTGGGAGCTATCTTCAATACCACACTTTTTGTTCTCAGCTCCCATTGAAAAAACTACATTTTGTCAGTTAAGGTATACCGCTGAGTATGGGAGCTACAAGAAAGCAAGAAGATAGATCCCAGCTACAGTAGTAAGTAGGTCCCCATGCAGTCTATCAGCCAGCACGGTGTCACATTTGCAGCTGCTTTCCTGTGGGAGCTATCTTCAATACCACAGTTTTTCTGCTCAGCTCCCATTGAAAGAATACATTTGTCAGTTCAGGTATACCACTGAGTATGGGAGCTACAAAAAAGCAAGAAGATAGATCCCAGCTACAGTAGTAAGTAGGTCCCCATGCAGTCTGGCAGCCAGCACGGTGTCACATTTGCAGCTGCTTTCCTGTGGGAGCTATCTTCAATACCACACTTTTTCTTTTCAGCTCCCATTGAAAGAATACATTTGTCAGTTAAGGTATACCACTGAGTATGGGAGCTACAAGAAAGCAGGAAGGCAGACCCCAGCTACAGTAGTAAGTAGGTCCCCATGCAGTCTATCAGCCAGCACGGTGTCACATTTGCAGCTGCTTTCCTGTGGGAGCTATCTTCAATACCACAGTTTTTCTGTTCAGCTCCCATTGAAAAAACTACATTTTGTCTCTTAAGGTATATAACTGAGTATGGGAGCTACAAGAAAGCAGGAAGATAGATCCCAGCTACAGTAGTAAGTAGGTCCCCATGCAGTCTATCAGCCAGCACGGTGTCACATTTGCAGCTGCTTTCCTGTGGGAGCTATCTTCAATACCACACTTTTTCTGTTCAGCTCCCATTGAAAGAATACATTTGTCAGTTCAGGTATACCGCTGAGTATGGGAGCTACAAAAAAGCAAGAAGATAGATCCCAGCTACAGTAGTAAGTAGGTCCCCATGCAGTCTATCAGCCAGCGCAGTGTCACTTTTGCAGCTGCTTTCCTGTGGGAGCTATCTTCAATACCACACTTTTTCTGTTCAGCTCCATTGAATGAATACATTTTTCAGTTAAGGAATACCGCTGAGTATGGGAGCTACAAGAAAGCAGGAAGATAGATCCCAGCTACAGTAGTAAGTAGGTCCCCATGCAGTCTAGCAGCCAGCACGGTGTCACATTTGCAGCTGCTTTCCTGTGGGAGCTATCTTCAATACCACACTTTTTCTGTTCAGCTCCCATTGAAAAAACTACATTTTGTCTCTTAAAGTATATAACTGAGTATGGGAGCTACAAGAAAGCAGGAAGATAGATCCCAGCTACAGTATTAAGTAGGTCCCCATGCAGTCTATCAGCCAGCACGGTGTCACATTTGCAGCTGCTTTCCTGTGGGAGCTATCTTCAATACCACACTTTTTCTGTTCAGCTCCCATTGAAAAAACTACATTTTGTCTCTTAAGGTATATAACTGAGTATGGGAGCTACAAGAAAGCAGGAAGATAGATCCCAGCTACAGTAGTAAGTAGGTCCCCATGCAGTCTATCAGCCAGCAAGGTGTCACATTTGCAGCTGCTTTCCTGTGGGAGCTATCTTCAATACCACACTTTTTCTGTTCAGCTCCCATTGAAAGAATACATTTGTCAGTTAAGGTATACAACTGAGTATGGGAGCTACAAGAAAGCAGGAAGGCAGACCCCAGCTACAGTAGTAAGTAGGTCCCCATGCAGTCTAGCAGCCAGCACGGTGTCACATTTGCAGCTGCTTTCCTGTGGAAGCTATCTTCAATACCACACTTTTTCTGTTCAGCTCCCATTGAAAAAACTACATTTTGTCTCTTAAGGTATACCGCTGAGTATGGGAGCTACAAAAAAGCAAGAAGATAGATCCCAGCTATAGTAGTAAGTAGGTCCCCATGCAGTCTATCAGCCAGCACGGTGTCACATTTGCAGCTGCTTTCCTGTGGGAGCTATCTTCAATACCACACTTTTTCTGTTCAGCTCCATTGAAAGAATACATTTGTCAGTTAAGGTATACCGCTGAGTATGGGAGCTACAAGAAAGCAGGAAGATAGATACCAGCTACAGTAGTAAGTAGGTCCCCATGCAGTCTAGCAGCCAGCACGGTGTCACATTTGCAGCTGCTTTCCTGTGGGAGCTATCTTCAATACCACACTTTTTCTGTTCAGCTCCCATTGAAAAAACTACATTTTGTCTCTTAAGGTTTATAACTCAGTATGGGAGCTACAAGAAAGCAGGAAGATAGATCCCAGCTACAGTAGTAAGTAGGTCCCCATGCAGTCTATCAGCCAGCACGGTGTGACATTTGCAGCTGCTTTCCTGTGGGAGCTATCTTCAATACCACACTTTTTCTGTTCAGCTCCCATTGAAAAAACTACATTTTGTCAGTTAAGGTATACCGCTGAGTATGGGAGCTACAAGAAAGCAGGAAGATAGATCCCAGCTACAGTAGTAAGTAGGTCCCCATGCAGTCTAGCAGCCAGCACGGTGTCACATTTGCAGCTGCTTTCCTGTGGGAGCTATCTTCAATACCACACTTTTTCTGTTCAGCTCCCATTAAAAAAAACTACATTTTGTCTCTTAAGGTATATAACTGAGTATGGGAGCTACAAGAAAGCAGGAAGATAGATCCCAGCTACAGTAGTAAGTAGGTCCCCATGCAGTCTAGCAGCCAGCACGGTGTCACATTTGCAGCTGCTTTCCTGTGGGAGCTATCTTCAATACCACACTTTTTCTGTTCAGCTCCCATTGAAAAAACTACATTTTGTCTCTTAAGGTATATAACTGAGTATGGGAGCTACAAGAAAGCAGGAAGATAGATCCCAGCTACAGTAGTAAGTAGGTCCCCATGCAGTCTATCAGCCAGCACGGTGTCACATTTGCAGCTGCTTTCCTGTGGGAGCTATCTTCAATACCACACTTTTTCTGTTCAGCTCCCATTGAAAGAATACATTTGTCAGTTAATGTATACAACTGAGTATGGGAGCTACAAGAAAGCAGGAAGGCAGACCCCAGCTACAGTAGTAAGTAGGTCCCCATGCAGTCTAGCAGCCAGCACGATGTCACATTTGCAGCTGCTTTCCTGTGGGAGCTATCTTCAATACCACACTTTTTCTGTTCAGCTCCCATTGAAAAAACTACATTTTGTCTCTTAAGGTATATAACTGAGTATGGGAGCTACAAGAAAGCAGGAAGATAGATCCCAGCTACAGTATTAAGTAGGTCCCCATGCAGTCTATCAGCCAGCACGGTGTCACATTTGCAGCTGCTTTCCTGTGGGAGCTATCTTCAATACCACACTTTTTCTGTTCAGCTCCCATTGAAAAAACTACATTTTGCTTCTTAAGGTATATAACTGAGTATGGGAGCTACAAGAAAGCAGGAAGATAGATCCCAGCTACAGTAGTAAGTAGGTCCCCATGCAGTCTAGCAGCCAGCACGGTGTCACATTTGCAGCTGCTTTCCTGTGGGAGCTATCTTCAATACCACAGTTTTTCTGTTCAGCTCCCATTGAAAAAACTACATTTTGTCTCTTAAGGTATATAACTGAGTATGGGAGCTACAAGAAAGCAGGAAGATAGATCCCAGCTACAGTAGTAAGTAGGTCCCCATGCAGTCTATCAGCCAGCACGGTGTCACATTTGCAGCTGCTTTCCTGTGGGAGCTATCTTCAATACCACACTTTTTCTGTTCAGCTCCCATTGAAAGAATACATTTGTCACTTAAAGTATACAACTGAGTATGGGAGCTACAAGAAAGCAGGAAGGCAGACCCCAGCTACAGTAGTAAGTAGGTCCCCATGCAGTCTAGCAGCCAGCACGGTGTCACATTTGCAGCTGCTTTCCTGTGGGAGCTATCTTCAATACCACACTTTTTCTTCTCAGCTCCCATTGAAAAAACTACATTTTGTCAGTTAAGGTATACCGCTGAGTATGGGAGCTACAAAAAAGCAAGAAGATAGACCCCAGCTATAGTAGTAAGTAGGTCCCCATGCAGTCTATCAGCCAGCACGGTGTCACATTTGCAGCTGCTTTCCTGTGGGAGCTATCTTCAATACCACAGTTTTTCTGTTCAGCTCCCATTGAAAAAACTACATTTTGTCTCTTAAGGTTTATAACTGAGTATGGGAGCTACAAGAAAGCAGGAAGATAGATCCCAGCTACAGTAGTAAGTAGGTCCCCATGCAGTCTATCAGCCAGCACGGTGTCACATTTGCAGCTGCTTTCCTGTGGGAGCTATCTTCAATACCACACTTTTTCTGTTCAGCTCCCATTGAAAGAATACATTTGTCAGTTAAGGTATACCGCTGAGTATGGGAGCTACAAGAAAGCAGGAAGGCAGACCCCAGCTACAGTAGTAAGTAGGTCCCCATGCAGTTTAGCAGCCAGCACGGTGTCACATTTGCAGCTGCTTTCCTGTGGGAGCTATCTTCAATGCCACAGTTTTTCTCCTCAGCTCCCATTGAAAGAATACATTTGTCAGTTAAGGTATACCACTGAGTATGGGAGCTACAAGAAAGCAGGAAGATAGATCCCAGCTACAGTAGTAAGTAGGTCCCCATGCAGTTTATCAGCCAGCACGGTGTCACATTTGCAGCTGCTTTCCTGTGGGAGCTATCTTCAATACCACACTTTTTCTGTTCAGCTCCCATTGAAAGAATACATTTGTCAGTTAAGGTATACAACTGAGTATGGGAGCTACAAGAAAGCAGGAAGGCAGACCCCAGCTACAGTAGTAAGTAGGTCCCCATGCAGTCTAGCAGGCAGCACGGTGTCACATTTGCAGCTGCTTTCCTGTGGGAGCTATCTTCAATACCACACTTTTTCTGTTCAGCTCCCATTGAAAAAACTACATTTTGTCTCTTAAGGTATACCGCTGAGTATGGGAGCTACAAAAAAGCAAGAAGATAGATCCCAGCTATAGTACTAAGTAGGTCCCCATGCAGTCTATCAGCCAGCACGGTGTCACATTTGCAGCTGCTTTCCTGTGGGAGCTATCTTCAATACCACACTTTTTCTGTTCAGCTCCCATTGAAAGAATACATTTGTCAGTTAAGGTATACCGCTGAGTATGGGAGCTACAAGAAAGCAGGAAGGAAGACCCCAGCTACAGTAGTAAGTAGGTCCCCATGCAGTCTATCAGCCAGCACGGTGTCACATTTGCAGCTGCTTTCCTGTGGGAGCTATCTTCAATACCACACTTTTTCTGTTCAGCTCCCATTGAAAGAATACATTTGTCAGTTAACGTATACCGCTGAGTATGGGAGCTACAAAAAAGAAAGAAGATAGATCCCAGCTATAGTAGTAAGTAGGTCCCCATGCAGTCTATCAGCCAGCACGGTGTCACATTTGCAGCTGCTTTCCTGTGGGAGCTATCTTCAATACCACACTTTTTCTGTTCAGCTCCATTGAAAGAATACATTTGTCAGTTAAGGTATACCGCTGAGTATGGGAGCTACAAGAAAGCAGGAAGATAGATACCAGCTACAGTAGTAAGTAGGTCCCCATGCAGTCTAGCAGCCAGCACGGTGTCACATTTGCAGCTGCTTTCCTGTGGGAGCTATCTTCAATACCACACTTTTTCTGTTCAGCTCCCATTGAAAAAACTACATTTTGTCTCTTAAGGTATACAACTGAGTATGGGAGCTACAAGAAAGCAGGAAGATAGATCCCAGCTACAGTAGTCAGTAGGTCCCCATGCAGTCTATCAGCCAGCACGGTGTCACATTTGCAGCTGCTTTCCTGTGGGAGCTATCTTCAATACCACACTTTTTCTGTTCAGCTCCCATTGAAAAAACTACATTTTGTCTCTTAAGGTATATAACTGAGTATGGGAGCTACAAGAAAGCAGGAAGATAGATCCCAGCTACAGTAGTAAGTAGGTCCCCATGCAGTTTATCAGCCAGCACGGTGTCACATTTGCAGCTGCTTTCCTGTGGGAGCTATCTTCAATACCACACTTTTTCTGTTCAGCTCCCATTGAAAGAATACATTTGTCATTTAAGGTATACAACTGAGTATGGGAGCTACAAGAAAGCAGGAAGGCAGACCCCAGCTACAGTAGTAAGTAGGTCCCCATGCAGTCTAGCAGCCAGCACGGTGTCACATTTGCAGCTGCTTTCCTGTGGGAGCTATCTTCAATACCACACTTTTTCTGTTCAGCTCCCATTGAAAAAACTACATTTTGTCTCTTAAGGTATATAACTGAGTATGGGAGCTACAAGAAAGCAGGAAGATAGATCCCAGCTACAGTAGTAAGTAGGTCCCCATGCAGTCTAGCAGCCAGCACGGTGTCACATTTGCAGCTGCTTTCCTGTGGGAGCTATCTTCAATACCACACTTTTTCTGTTCAGCTCCCATTGAAAAAACTACATTTTGTCTCTTAAGGTATACCGCTGAGTATGGGAGCTACAAAAAAGCAAGAAGATAGATCCCAGCTAAAGTAGTAAGTAGGTCCCCATGCAGTCTATCAGCCAGCACGGTGTCACATTTGCAGCTGCTTTCCTGTGGGAGCTATCTTCAATACCACACTTTTTCTGTTCAGCTCCCATTGAAAGAATACATTTGTCAGTTAAGGTATACCACTGAGTATGGGAGCTACAAGAAAGCAGGAAGATAGATCCCAGCTACAGTAGTAAGTAGGTCCCCATGCAGTCTAGCAGCCAGCACGGTGTCACATATGCAGCTGCTTTCCTGTGGGAGCTATCTTCAATACCACACTTTTTCTGTTCAGCTCCCATTGAAAGAATACATTTGTCAGTTAAGGTATACCGCTGAGTATGGGAGCTACAAGAAAGCAGGAAGGAAGACCCCAGCTACAGTAGTAAGTAGGTCCCCATGCAGTCTAGCAGCCAGCACGGTGTCACATTTGCAGCTGCTTTCCTGTGGGAGCTATCTTCAATACCACACTTTTTCTGTTCAGCTCCATTGAAAGAATACATTTGTCAGTTAAGGTATACCGCTGAGTATGGGAGCTACAAGAAAGCAGGAAGATAGATACCAGCTACAGTAGTAAGTAGGTCCCCATGCAGTCTAGCAGCCAGCACGGTGTCACATTTGCAGCTGCTTTCCTGTGGGAGCTATCTTCAATACCACACTTTTTCTGTTCAGCTCCCATTGAAAAAACTACATTTTGTCTCTTAAGGTATACAACTGAGTATGGGAGCTACAAGAAAGCAGGAAGATAGATCCCAGCTACAGTATTAAGTAGGTCCCCATGCAGTCTAGCAGCCAGCACGGTGTCACATTTGCAGCTGCTTTCCTGTGGGAGCTATCTTCAATACCACACTTTTTCTGTTCAGCTCCCATTGAAAAAACTACATTTTGTCTCTTAAGGTATATAACTGAGTATGGGAGCTACAAGAAAGCAGGAAGATAGATCCCAGCTACAGTAGTAAGTAGGTCCCCATGCAGTCTATCAGCCAGCACGGTGTCACATTTGCAGCTGCTTTCCTGTGGGAGCTATCTTCAATACCACACTTTTTCTGTTCAGCTCCCTTTGAGAAAACTACATTTTGTCTCTTAAGGTATATAACTGAGTATGGGAGCTACAAGAAAGCAGGAAGATAGATCCCAGCTACAGTATTAAGTAGGTCCCCATGCAGTCTATCAGCCAGCACGGTGTCACATTTGCAGCTGCTTTCCTGTGGGAGCTATCTTCAATACCACACTTTTTCTGTTCAGCTCCCATTGAAAAAACTACATTTTGTCTCTTAAGGTATATAACTGAGTATGGGAGCTACAAGAAAGCAGGAAGATAGATCCCAGCTACAGTAGTAAGTAGGTCCCCCATGCAGTCTAGCAGGCAGCACGGTGTCACATTTGCAGCTGCTTTCCTGTGGGAGCTATCTTCAATACCACACTTTTTCTGTTCAGCTCCCTTTGAAAGAATACATTTGTCAGTTAAGGTATACCACTGAGTATGGCAGCTACAAGAAAGCAGGAAGATAGATCCCAGCTACAGTAGTAAGTAGGTCCCCATGCAGTCTATCAGCCAGCACGGTGTCACATTTGCAGCTGCTTTCCTGTGGGAGCTATCTTCAATACCACACTTTTTCTGTTCAGCTCCCATTGAAAGAATACATTTGTCGGTTAAGGTATACCACTGAGTATGGGAGCTACAAGAAAGCAGGAAGATAGATCCCAGCTACAGTAGTAAGTAGGTCCCCATGCAGTCTATCAGCCAGCACGGTGTCACATTTGCAGCTGCTTTCCTGTGGGAGCTATCTTCAATACCACACTTTTTCTGTTCAGCTCCCATTGAAAAAACTACATTTTGTCTCTTAAGGTATATAACTGAGTATGGGAGCTACAAGAAAGCAGGAAGATAGATCCCAGCTACAGTAGTAAGTAGGTCCCCATGCAGTCTATCAGCCAGCACGGTGTCACATTTGCAGCTGCTTTCCTGTGGGAGCTATCTTCAATACCACACTTTTTCTGTTCAGCTCCCATTGAAAGAATACATTTGTCAGTTAATGTATACAACTGAGTATGGGAGCTACAAAAAAGCAAGAAGATAGATCCCAGCTACAGTAGTAAGTAGGTCCCCATGCAGTCTATCAGCCAGCACGGTGTCACATTTGCAGCTGCTTTCCTGTGGGAGCTATCTTCAATACCACACTTTTTCTGTTCAGCTCCCATTGAAAGAATACATTTGTCAGTTAAGGTATACCACTGAGTATGGGAGCTACAAAAAAGCAAGAAGATAGATCCCAGCTACAGCAGTAAGTAGGTCCCCATGCAGTCTAGCAGCCAGCACGGTGTCACATTTGCAGCTGCTTTCCTGTGGGAGCTATCTTCAATACCACACTTTTTCTGTTCAGCTCCATTGAAAGAATACATTTGTCAGTTAAGGTATACCGCTGAGTATGGGAGCTACAAGAAAGCAGGAAGGCAGACCCCAGCTACAGTAGTAAGTACGTCCCCATGCAGTCTAGCAGGCAGCACGGTGTCACATTTGCAGCTGCTTTCCTGTGGGAGCTATCTTCAATACCACACTTTTTCTGTTCAGCTCCTTTTGAAAGAATACATTTGTCTCTTAAGGTATATAACTGAGTATGGGAGCTACAAGAAAGCAGGAAGATAGATCCCAGCTACAGTAGTAAGTAGGTCCCCATGCAGTCTATCAGCCAGCACGGTGTCACATTTGCAGCTGCTTTCCTGTGGGAGCTATCTTCAATACCACACTTTTTCTGTTCAGCTCCCATTGAAAGAATACATTTGTCGGTTAAGGTATACCACTGAGTATGGGAGCTATAAGAAAGCAGGAAGATAGATCCCAGCTACAGTAGTAAGTAGGTCTCCATGCAGTCTATCAGCCAGCACGGTGTCACATTTGCAGCTGCTTTCCTGTGGGAGCTATCTTCAATACCACACTTTTTCTGTTCAGCTCCCATTGAAAGAATACATTTGTCAGTTAATGTATACAACTGAGTATGGGAGCTACAAGAAAGCAGGAAGGCAGACCCCAGCTACAGTAGTAAGTAGGTCCCCATGCAGTCTAGCAGCCAGCACGGTGTCACATTTGCAGCTGCTTTCCTGTGGGAGCTATCTTCAATACCACACTTTTTCTGTTCAGCTCCCATTGAAAAAACTACATTTTGTCTCTTAAGGTATACGGCTGAGTATGGGAGCTACAAAAAAGCAAGAAGATAGATCCCAGCTACAGTAGTAAGTAGGTCCCCATGCAGTCTATCAGCCAGCACGGTGTCACATTTGCAGCTACTTTCCTGTGGGAGCTATCTTCAATACCACACTTTTTCTGTTCAGCTCCCATTGAAAGAATACATTTGTCAGTTAAGGTATACCACTGAGTATGGGAGCTACAAGAAAGCAGGAAGATAGATCCCAGCTACAGTAGTAAGTAGGTCCCCATGCAGTCTAGCAGCCAGCACGGTGTCACATTTGCAGCTGCTTTCCTGTGGGAGCTATCTTCAATACCACACTTTTTCTGTTCAGCTCCCATTGAAAGAATACATTTGTCAGTTAAGGTATACCGGTGAGTATGGGAGCTACAAGAAAGCAGGAAGGAAGACCCCAGCTACAGTAGTAAGTAGGTCCCCATGCAGTCTATCAGCCAGCACGGTGTCACATTTGCAGCTGCTTTCCTGTGGGAGCTATCTTCAATACCACACTTTTTCTGTTCAGCTCCATTGAAAGAATACATTTGTCAGTTAAGGAATACCGCTGAGTATGGGAGCTACAAGAAAGCAGGAAGATAGATCCCAGCTACAGTAGTAAGTAGGTCCCCATGCAGTCTAGCAGCCAGCACGGTGTCACATTTGCAGCTGCTTTCCTGTGGGAGCTATCTTCAATACCACACTTTTTCTGTTCAGCTCCCATTGAAAAAACTACATTTTGTCTCTTAAGGTATATAACTGAGTATGGGAGCTATAAGAAAGCAAGAAGATAGATCCCAGCTACAGTATTAAGTAGGTCCCCATGCAGTCTATCAGCCAGCACGGTGTCACATTTGCAGCTGCTTTCCTGTGGGAGCTATCTTCAATACCACACTTTTTCTGTTCAGCTCCCATTGAAAAAACTACATTTTGTCTCTTAAGGTATATAACTGAGTATGGGAGCTATAAGAAAGCAAGAAGATAGATCCCAGCTACAGTATTAAGTAGGTCCCCATGCAGTCTATCAGCCAGCACGGTGTCACATTTGCAGCTGCTTTCCTGTGGGAGCTATCTTCAATACCACACTTTTTCTGTTCAGCTCCCATTGAAAGAATACATTTGTCAGTTAATGTATACAACTGAGTATGGGAGCTACAAGAAAGCAGGAAGGCAGACCCCAGCTACAGTAGTAAGTAGGTCCCCATGCAGTCTAGCAGCCAGCACGGTGTCACATTTGCAGCTGCTTTCCTGTGGGAGCTATCTTCAATACCACACTTTTTCTGTTCAGCTCCCATTGAAAAAACTACATTTTGTCTCTTAAGGTATACCGCTGAGTATGGGAGCTACAAAAAAGCAAGAAGATAGATCCCAGCTACAGTAGTAAGTAGGTCCCCATGCAGTCTATCAGCCAGCACGGTGTCACATTTGCAGCTGCTTTCCTGTGGGAGCTATCTTCAATACCACACTTTTTCTGTTCAGCTCCCATTGAAAGAATACATTTGTCAGTTAAGGTATACCACTGAGTATGGGAGCTACAAGAAAGCAGGAAGGCAGACCCCAGCTACAGTAGTAAGTAGGTCCCCATGCAGTCTAGCAGCCAGCACGGTGTCACATTTGCAGCTGCTTTCCTGTGGGAGCTATCTTCAATACCACACTTTTTCTGTTCAGCTCCCATTGAAAGAATACATTTGTCAGTTAAGGTATACCACTGAGTATGGCAGCTACAAGAAAGCAGGAAGATAGATCCCAGCTACAGTAGTAAGTAGGTCCCCATGCAGTCTATCAGCCAGCACGGGGTCACATTTGCAGCTGCTTTCCTGTGGGAGCTATCTTCAATACCACACTTTTTCTGTTCAGCTCCCATTGAAAGAATACATTTGTCTGTTAAGGTATACCACTGAGTATGGGAGCTACAAGAAAGCAGGAATATAGATCCCAGCTACAGTAGTAAGTAGGTCCCCATGCAGTCTATCAGCCAGCACGGTGTCACATTTGCAGCTGCTTTCCTGTGGGAGCTATCTTCAATACCACACTTTTTCTGTTCAGCTCCCTTTGAAAAAACTACATTTTGTCTCTTAAGGTATATAACTGAGTATGGGAGCTACAAGAAAGCAGGAAGATAGATCCCAGCTACAGTATTAAGTAGGTCCCCATGCAGTCTATCAGCCAGCACGGTGTCACATTTGCAGCTGCTTTCCTGTGGGAGCTATCTTCAATACCACACTTTTTCTGTTCAGCTCCCATTGAAAAAACTACATTTTGTCTCTTAAGGTATATAACTGAGTATGGGATCTACAAGAAAGCAGGAAGATAGATCCCAGCTACAGTAGTAAGTAGGTCCCCATGCAGTCTATCAGCCAGCACGGTGTCACATTTGCAGCTGCTTTCCTGTGGGAGCTATCTTCAATACCACACTTTTTCTGTTCAGCTCCCATTGAAAAAACTACATTTTGTCTCTTAAGGTATATAACTGAGTATGGGAGCTACAAGAAAGCAGGAAGATAGATCCCAGCTACAGTAGTAAGTAGGTCCCCATGCAGTCTATCAGCCAGCACGGTGTCACATTTGCAGCTGCTTTCCTGTGGGAGCTATCTTCAATACCACACTTTTTCTGTTCAGCTCCCATTGAAAGAATACATTTGTCAGTTAAGGTATACCGCTGAGTATGGGAGCTACAAGAAAGCAGGAAGGCAGACCCCAGCTACAGTAGTAAGTAGGTCCCCATGCAGTCTAGCAGCCAGCACGGTGTCACATTTGCAGCTGCTTTCCTGTGGGAGCTATCTTCAATACCACACTTTTTCTGTTCAGCTCCCATTGAAAAAACTACATTTTGTCTCTTAAGGTATACCGCTGAGTATGGGAGCTACAAGAAAGCAGGAAGATAGATCCCAGCTACAGTAGTAAGTAGGTCCCCATGCAGTCTATCAGCCAGCACGGTGTCACATTTGCAGCTGCTTTCCTGTGGGAGCTATCTTCAATACCACACTTTTTCTGTTCAGCTCCCATTGAAAGAATACATTTGTCGGTTAAGGTATACCACTGAGTATGGGAGCTATAAGAAAGCAGGAAGATAGATCCCAGCTACAGTAGTAAGTAGGTCTCCATGCAGTCTATCAGCCAGCACGGTGTCACATTTGCAGCTGCTTTCCTGTGGGAGCTATCTTCAATACCACACTTTTTCTGTTCAGCTCCCATTGAAAGAATACATTTGTCAGTTAATGTATACAACTGAGTATGGGAGCTACAAGAAAGCAGGAAGGAAGACCCCAGCTACAGTAGTAAGTAGGTCCCCATGCAGTCTATCAGCCAGCACGGTGTCACATTTGCAGCTGCTTTCCTGTGGGAGCTATCTTCAATACCACACTTTTTCTGTTCAGCTCCCATTGAAAAAACTACATTTTGTCTCTTAAGGTATACCGCTGAGTATGGGAGCTACAAAAAAGCAAGAAGATAGATCCCAGCTACAGTAGTAAGTAGGTCCCCATGCAGTCTATCAGCCAGCACGGTGTCACATTTGCAGCTGCTTTCCTGTGGGAGCTATCTTCAATACCACACTTTTTCTGTTCAGCTCCCATTGAAAGAATACATTTGTCAGTTAAGGTATACCACTGAGTATGGGAGCTACAAGAAAGCAGGAAGGCAGACCCCAGCTACAGTAGTAAGTAGGTCCCCATGCAGTCTAGCAGCCAGCACGGTGTCACATTTGCAGCTGCTTTCCTGTGGGAGCTATCTTCAATACCACACTTTTTCTGTTCAGCTCCCATTGAAAGAATACATTTGTCAGTTAAGGTATACCACTGAGTATGGCAGCTACAAGAAAGCAGGAAGATAGATCCCAGCTACAGTAGTAAGTAGGTCCCCATGCAGTCTATCAGCCAGCACGGTGTCACATTTGCAGCTGCTTTCCTGTGGGAGCTATCTTCAATACCACACTTTTTCTGTTCAGCTCCCATTGAAAGAATACATTTGTCGGTTAAGGTATACCACTGAGTATGGGAGCTACAAGAAAGCAGGAATATAGATCCCAGCTACAGTAGTAAGTAGGTCCCCATGCAGTCTATCAGCCAGCACGGTGTCACATTTGCAGCTGCTTTCCTGTGGGAGCTATCTTCAATACCACACTTTTTCTGTTCAGCTCCCTTTGAAAAAACTACATTTTGTCTCTTAAGGTATATAACTGAGTACGGGAGCTACAAGAAAGCAGGAAGATAGATCCCAGCTACAGTATTAAGTAGGTCCCCATGCAGTCTATCAGCCAGCACGGTGTCACATTTGCAGCTGCTTTCCTGTGGGAGCTATCTTCAATACCACACTTTTTCTGTTCAGCTCCCATTGAAAAAACTACATTTTGTCTCTTAAGGTATATAACTGAGTATGGGAGCTACAAGAAAGCAGGAAGATAGATCCCAGCTACAGTAGTAAGTAGGTCCCCATGCAGTCTATCAGCCAGCACGGTGTCACATTTGCAGCTGCTTTCCTGTGGGAGCTATCTTCAATACCACACTTTTTCTGTTCAGCTCCCATTGAAAGAATACATTTGTCAGTTAAGGTATACCACTGAGTATGGGAGCTACAAGAAAGCAGGAAGATAGATCCCAGCTACAGTAGTAAGTAGGTCCCCATGCAGTCTAGCAGCCAGCACGGTGTCACATTTGCAGCTGCTTTCCTGTGGGAGCTATCTTCAATACCACACTTTTTCTGTTCAGCTCCCATTGAAAGAATACATTTGTCAGTTAAGGTATACCGCTGAGTATGGGAGCTACAAGAAAGCAGGAAGGCAGACCCCAGCTACAGTAGTAAGTAGGTCCCCATGCAGTTTAGCAGCCAGCACGGTGTCACATTTGCAGCTGCTTTCCTGTGGGAGCTATCTTCAATACCACAGTTTTTCTCCTCAGCTCCCATTGAAAGAATACATTTGTCAGTTAAGGTATACCGCTGAGTATGGGAGCTACAAGAAAGCAGGAAGGCAGACCCCAGCTACAGTAGTAAGTACGTCCCCATGCAGTCTAGCAGGCAGCACGGTGTCACATTTGCAGCTGCTTTCCTGTGGGAGCTATCTTCAATACCACACTTTTTCTGTTCAGCTCCCTTTGAAAGAATACATTTGTCAGTTAAGGTATACCACTGAGTATGGCAGCTACAAGAAAGCAGGAAGATAGATCCCAGCTACAGTAGTAAGTAGGTCCCCATGCAGTCTATCAGCCAGCACGGTGTCACATTTGCAGCTGCTTTCCTGTGGGAGCTATCTTCAATACCACACTTTTTCTGTTCAGCTCCCATTGAAAGAATACATTTGTCGGTTAAGGTATACCACTGAGTATGGGAGCTACAAGAAAGCAGGAAGATAGATCCCAGCTACAGTAGTAAGTAGGTCCCCATGCAGTCTATCAGCCAGCACGGTGTCACATTTGCAGCTGCTTTCCTGTGGGAGCTATCTTCAATACCACACTTTTTCTGTTCAGCTCCCATTGAAAAAACTACATTTTGTCTCTTAAGGTATATAACTGAGTATGGGAGCTACAAGAAAGCAGGAAGATAGATCCCAGCTACAGTATTAAGTAGGTCCCCATGCAGTCTATCAGCCAGCACGGTGTCACATTTGCAGCTGCTTTCCTGTGGGAGCTATCTTCAATACCACACTTTTTCTGTTCAGCTCCCATTGAAAAAACCACATTTTGTCTCTTAAGGTATATAACTGAGTATGGGAGCTACAAGAAAGCAGGAAGATAGATCCCAGCTACAGTAGTAAGTAGGTCCCCATGCAGTCTATCAGCCAGCACGGTGTCACATTTGCAGCTGCTTTCCTGTGGGAGCTATCTTCAATACCACACTTTTTCTGTTCAGCTCCCATTGAAAGAATACATTTGTCAGTTAAGATATACCACTGAGTATGGGAGCTACAAGAAAGCAGGAAGATAGATCCCAGCTACAGTAGTAAGTAGGTCCCCATGCAGTCTAGCAGCCAGCACGGTGTCACATTTGCAGCTGCTTTCCTGTGGGAGCTATCTTCAATACCACACTTTTTCTGTTCAGCTCCCATTGAAAGAATACATTTGTCAGTTAACGTATACCGCTGAGTATGGGAGCTACAAAAAAGCAAGAAGATAGATCCCAGCTATAGTAGTAAGTAGGTCCCCATGCAGTCTATCAGCCAGCACGGTGTCACATTTGCAGCTGCTTTCCTGTGGGAGCTATCTTCAATACCACACTTTTTCTGTTCAGCTCCATTGAAAGAATACATTTGTCAGTTAAGGTATACCGCTGAGTGTGGGAGCTACAAGAAAGCAGGAAGATAGATCCCAGCTACAGTAGTAAGTAGGTCCCCATGCAGTCTAGCAGCCAGCACGGTGTCACATTTGCAGCTGCTTTCCTGTGGGAGCTATCTTCAATACCACACTTTTTCTGTTCAGCTCCCATTGAAAAAACTACATTTTGTCTCTTAAGGTATACAACTGAGTATGGGAGCTACAAGAAAGCAGGAAGATAGATCCCAGCTACAGTAGTCAGTAGGTCCCCATGCAGTCTATCAGCCAGCACGGTGTCACATTTGCAGCTGCTTTCCTGTGGGAGCTATCTTCAATACCACACTTTTTCTGTTCAGCTCCCATTGAAAAAACTACATTTTGTCTCTTAAGGTTTATAACTGAGTATGGGAGCTACAAGAAAGCAGGAAGATAGACCCCAGCTACAGTAGTAAGTAGGTCCCCATGCAGTCTAGCAGCCAGCACGGTGTCACATTTGCAGCTGCTTTCCTGTGGGAGCTATCTTCAATACCACACTTTTTCTGTTCAGCTCCCATTGAAAAAACTACATTTTGTCTCTTAAGGTTTATAACTGAGTATGGGAGCTACAAGAAAGCAGGAAGATAGACCCCAGCTACAGTAGTAAGTAGGTCCCCATGCAGTCTATCAGCCAGCACGGTGTCACATTTGCAGCTGCTTTCCTGTGGGAGCTATCTTCAATACCACACTTTTTCTTCTCAGCTCCCATTGAAAAAACTACATTTTGTCAGTTAAGGTATACCGCTGAGTATGGGAGCTACAAGAAAGCAAGAAGATAGATCCCAGCTACAGTAGTAAGTAGGTCCCCATGCAGTCTATCAGCCAGCACGGTGTCACATTTGCAGCTGCTTTCCTGTGGGAGCTATCTTCAATACCACAGTTTTTCTCCTCAGCTCCCATTGAAAGAATACATTTGTCAGTTAAGGTATACCGCTGAGTATGGGAGCTACAAGAAAGCAGGAAGGCAGACCCCAGCTACAGTAGTAAGTACGTCCCCATGCAGTCTAGCAGGCAGCACGGTGTCACATTTGCAGCTGCTTTCCTGTGGGAGCTATCTTCAATACCACACTTTTTCTGTTCAGCTCCCTTTGAAAGAATACATTTGTCAGTTAAGGTATACCACTGAGTATGGCAGCTACAAGAAAGCAGGAAGATAGATCCCAGCTACAGTAGTAAGTAGGTCCCCATGCAGTCTATCAGCCAGCACGGTGTCACATTTGCAGCTGCTTTCCTGTGGGAGCTATCTTCAATACCACACTTTTTCTGTTCAGCTCCCATTGAAAGAATACATTTGTCGGTTAAGGTATACCACTGAGTATGGGAGCTATAAGAAAGCAGGAAGATAGATCCCAGCTACAGTAGTAAGTAGGTCTCCATGCAGTCTATCAGCCAGCACGGTGTCACATTTGCAGCTGCTTTCCTGTGGGAGCTATCTTCAATACTACACTTTTTCTGTTCAGCTCCCATTGAAAGAATACATTTGTCAGTTAATGTATACAACTGAGTATGGGAGCTACAAAAAAGCAAGAAGATAGATCCCAGCTACAGTAGTAAGTAGGTCCCCATGCAGTCTATCAGCCAGCACGGTGTCACATTTGCAGCTGCTTTCCTGTGGGAGCTATCTTCAATACCACACTTTTTCTGTTCAGCTCCCATTGAAAGAATACATTTGTCAGTTAAGGTATACCACTGAGTATGGGAGCTACAAAAAAGCAAGAAGATAGATCCCAGCTACAGTAGTAAGTAGGTCCCCATGCAGTCTAGAAGCCAGCACGGTGTCACATTTGCAGCTGCTTTCCTGTGGGAGCTATCTTCAATACCACACTTTTTCTGTTCAGCTCCCATTGAAAAAACTACATTTTGTCTCTTAAGGTATATAACTGAGTATGGGAGCTACAAGAAAGCAGGAAGATAGATCCCAGCTACAGTAGTAAGTAGGTCCCCATGCAGTCTATCAGCCAGCACGGTGTCACATTTGCAGCTGCTTTCCTGTGGGAGCTATCTTCAATACCACACTTTTTCTGTTCAGCTCCCATTGAAAAAACTACATTTTGTCTCTTAAGGTTTATAACTGAGTATGGGAGCTACAAGAAAGCAGGAAGATAGATCCCAGCTACAGTAGTAAGTAGGTCCCCATGCAGTCTATCAGCCAGCACGGTGTCACATTTGCAGCTGCTTTCCTGTGGGAGCTATCTTCAATACCACACTTTTTCTGTTCAGCTCCCATTGAAAGAATACATTTGTCAGTTAAGGTATACCGCTGAGTATGGGAGCTACAAGAAAGCAGGAAGGCAGACCCCAGCTACAGTAGTAAGTACGTCCCCATGCAGTCTAGCAGGCAGCACGGTGTCACATTTGCAGCTGCTTTCCTGTGGGAGCTATCTTCAATACCACACTTTTTCTGTTCAGCTCCCTTTGAAAGAATACATTTGTCAGTTAAGGTATACCACTGAGTATGGGAGCTATAAGAAAGCAGGAAGATAGATCCCAGCTACAGTAGTAAGTAGGTCTCCATGCAGTCTATCAGCCAGCACGGTGTCACATTTGCAGCTGCTTTCCTGTGGGAGCTATCTTCAATACCACACTTTTTCTGTTCAGCTCCCATTGAAAGAATACATTTGTCAGTTAATGTATACAACTGAGTATGGGAGCTACAGAAAAGCAAGAAGATAGATCCCAGCTACAGTAGTAAGTAGGTCCCCATGCAGTCTATCAGCCAGCACGGTGTCACATTTGCAGCTGCTTTCCTGTGGGAGCTATCTTCAATACCACACTTTTTCTGTTCAGCTCCCATTGAAAGAATACATTTGTCAGTTAAGGTATACCACTGAGTATGGGAGCTACAAAAAAGCAAGAAGATAGATCCCAGCTACAGTAGTAAGTAGGTCCCCATGCAGTCTAGCAGCCAGCACGGTGTCACATTTGCAGCTGCTTTCCTGTGGGAGCTATCTTCAATACCACACTTTTTCTGTTCAGCTCCATTGAAAGAATACATTTGTCAGTTAAGGAATACCGCTGAGTATGGGAGCTACAAGAAAGCAGGAAGATAGATCCCAGCTACAGTATTAAGTAGGTCCCCATGCAGTCTAGCAGCCAGCACGGTGTCACATTTGCAGCTGCTTTCCTGTGGGAGCTATCTTCAATACCACACTTTTTCTGTTCAGCTCCCATTGAAAAAACTACATTTTGTCTCTTAAGGTATATAACTGAGTATGGGAGCTACAAGAAAGCAGGAAGATAGATCCCAGCTACAGTATTAAGTAGGTCCCCATGCAGTCTATCAGCCAGCACGGTGTCACATTTGCAGCTGCTTTCCTGTGGGAGCTATCTTCAATACCACACTTTTTCTGTTCAGCTCCCATTGAAAAAACTACATTTTGTCTCTTAAGGTATATAACTGAGTATGGGAGCTACAAGAAAGCAGGAAGATAGATCCCAGCTACAGTAGTAAGTAGGTCCCCATGCAGTCTATCAGCCAGCACGGTGTCACATTTGCAGCTGCTTTCCTGTGGGAGCTATCTTCAATACCACACTTTTTCTGTTCAGCTCCCATTGAAAAAACTACATTTTGTCTCTTAAGGTTTATAACTGAGTATGGGAGCTACAAGAAAGCAGGAAGATAGATCCCAGCTACAGTAGTAAGTAGGTCCCCATGCAGTCTATCAGCCAGCACGGTGTCACATTTGCAGCTGCTTTCCTGTGGGAGCTATCTTCAATACCACACTTTTTCTGTTCAGCTCCCATTGAAAGAATACATTTGTCAGTTAAGGTATACCGCTGAGTATGGGAGCTACAAGAAAGCAGGAAGGCAGACCCCAGCTACAGTAGTAAGTACGTCCCCATGCAGTCTAGCAGGCAGCACGGTGTCACATTTGCAGCTGCTTTCCTGTGGGAGCTATCTTCAATACCACACTTTTTCTGTTCAGCTCCCTTTGAAAGAATACATTTGTCAGTTAAGGTATACCACTGAGTATGGGAGCTATAAGAAAGCAGGAAGATAGATCCCAGCTACAGTAGTAAGTAGGTCTCCATGCAGTCTATCAGCCAGCACGGTGTCACATTTGCAGCTGCTTTCCTGTGGGAGCTATCTTCAATACCACACTTTTTCTGTTCAGCTCCCATTGAAAGAATACATTTGTCAGTTAATGTATACAACTGAGTATGGGAGCTACAGAAAAGCAAGAAGATAGATCCCAGCTACAGTAGTAAGTAGGTCCCCATGCAGTCTATCAGCCAGCACGGTGTCACATTTGCAGCTGCTTTCCTGTGGGAGCTATCTTCAATACCACACTTTTTCTGTTCAGCTCCCATTGAAAGAATACATTTGTCAGTTAAGGTATACCACTGAGTATGGGAGCTACAAAAAAGCAAGAAGATAGATCCCAGCTACAGTAGTAAGTAGGTCCCCATGCAGTCTAGCAGCCAGCACGGTGTCACATTTGCAGCTGCTTTCCTGTGGGAGCTATCTTCAATACCACACTTTTTCTGTTCAGCTCCATTGAAAGAATACATTTGTCAGTTAAGGAATACCGCTGAGTATGGGAGCTACAAGAAAGCAGGAAGATAGATCCCAGCTACAGTAGTAAGTAGGTCCCCATGCAGTCTAGCAGCCAGCACGGTGTCACATTTGCAGCTGCTTTCCTGTGGGAGCTATCTTCAATACCACACTTTTTCTGTTCAGCTCCCATTGAAAAAACTACATTTTGTCTCTTAAGGTATATAACTGAGTATGGGAGCTACAAGAAAGCAGGAAGATAGATCCCAGCTACAGTATTAAGTAGGTCCCCATGCAGTCTATCAGCCAGCACGGTGTCACATTTGCAGCTGCTTTCCTGTGGGAGCTATCTTCAATACCACACTTTTTCTGTTCAGCTCCCATTGAAAAAACTACATTTTGTCTCTTAAGGTATATAACTGAGTATGGGAGCTACAAGAAAGCAGGAAGATAGATCCCAGCTACAGTAGTAAGTAGGTCCCCATGCAGTCTATCAGCCAGCACGGTGTCACATTTGCAGCTGCTTTCCTGTGGGAGCTATCTTCAATACCACACTTTTTCTGTTCAGCTCCCATTGAAAAAACTACATTTTGTCTCTTAAGGTTTATAACTGAGTATGGGAGCTACAAGAAAGCAGGAAGATAGATCCCAGCTACAGTAGTAAGTAGGTCCCCATGCAGTCTATCAGCCAGCACGGTGTCACATTTGCAGCTGCTTTCCTGTGGGAGCTATCTTCAATACCACACTTTTTCTGTTCAGCTCCCATTGAAAGAATACATTTGTCAGTTAAGGTATACCGCTGAGTATGGGAGCTATAAGAAAGCAGGAAGATAGATCCCAGCTACAGTAGTAAGTAGGTCTCCATGCAGTCTATCAGCCAGCACGGTGTCACATTTGCAGCTGCTTTCCTGTGGGAGCTATCTTCAATACCACACTTTTTCTGTTCAGCTCCCATTGAAAGAATACATTTGTCAGTTAATGTATACAACTGAGTATGGGAGCTACAGAAAAGCAAGAAGATAGATCCCAGCTACAGTAGTAAGTAGGTCCCCATGCAGTCTATCAGCCAGCACGGTGTCACATTTGCAGCTGCTTTCCTGTGGGAGCTATCTTCAATACCACACTTTTTCTGTTCAGCTCCCATTGAAAGAATAAATTTGTCAGTTAAGGTATACCACTGAGTATGGGAGCTACAAAAAAGCAAGAAGATAGATCCCAGCTACAGTAGTAAGTAGGTCCCCATGCAGTCTAGCAGCCAGCACGGTGTCACATTTGCAGCTGCTTTCCTGTGGGAGCTATCTTCAATACCACACTTTTTCTGTTCAGCTCCATTGAAAGAATACATTTGTCAGTTAAGGAATACCGCTGAGTATGGGATCTACAAGAAAGCAGGAAGATAGATCCCAGCTACAGTAGTAAGTAGGTCCCCATGCAGTCTATCAGCCAGCACGGTGTCACATTTGCAGCTGCTTTCCTGTGGGAGCTATCTTCAATACCACACTTTTTCTGTTCAGCTCCCATTGAAAAAACTACATTTTGTCTCTTAAGGTATATAACTGAGTATGGGAGCTACAAGAAAGCAGGAAGATAGATCCCAGCTACAGTATTAAGTAGGTCCCCATGCAGTCTATCAGCCAGCACGGTGTCACATTTGCAGCTGCTTTCCTGTGGGAGCTATCTTCAATACCACACTTTTTCTGTTCAGCTCCCATTGAAAAAACTACATTTTGTCTCTTAAGGTATATAACTGAGTATGGGAGCTACAAGAAAGCAGGAAGATAGATCCCAGCTACAGTAGTAAGTAGGTCCCCATGCAGTCTATCAGCCAGCACGGTGTCACATTTGCAGCTGCTTTCCTCTGGGAGCTATCTTCAATACCACACTTTTTCTGTTCAGCTCCCATTGAAAGAATACATTTGTCAGTTAAGGTATACCACTGAGTATGGGAGCTACAAGAAAGCAGGAAGATAGATCCCAGCTACAGTAGTAAGTAGGTCCCCATGCAGTCTAGCAGCCAGCACGGTGTCACATTTGCAGCTGCTTTCCTGTGGGAGCTATCTTCAATACCACACTTTTTCTGTTCAGCTCCCATTGAAAGAATACATTTGTCAGTTAACGTATACCGCTGAGTATGGTAGCTACAAAAAAGCAAGAAGATAGATCCCAGCTATAGTAGTAATTAGGTCCCCATGCAGTCTATCAGCCAGCACGGTGTCACATTTGCAGCTGCTTTCCTGTGGGAGCTATCTTCAATACCACACTTTTTCTGTTCAGCTCCATTGAAAGAATACATTTGTCAGTTAAGGTATACCGCTGAGTATGGGAGCTACAAGAAAGCAGGAAGATAGATCCCAGCTACAGTAGTAAGTAGGTCCCCATGCAGTCTAGCAGCCAGCACGGTGTCACATTTGCAGCTGCTTTCCTGTGGGAGCTATCTTCAATACCACACTTTTTCTGTTCAGCTCCCTTTGAAAGAATACATTTGTCAGTTAAGGTATACCACTGAGTATGGGAGCTACAAGAAAGCAGGAAGGCAGATCCCAGCTGCAGTAGTAAGTAGGTTCCCATGCAGTCTATCAGCCAGCACAGTGTCACATTTGCAGCTGCTTTCCTGTGGGAGCTATCTTCAATACCACACTTTTTCTGTTCAGCTCCCATTGAAAGAATACATTTGTCGGTTAAGGTATACCACTGAGTATGGGAGCTATAAGAAAGCAGGAAGACAGATCCCAGCTACAGTAGTAAGTAGGTCTCCATGCAGTCTAGCAGCCAGCACGGTGTCACATTTGCAGCTGCTTTCCTGTGGGAGCTATCTTCAATACCACACTTTTTCTGTTCAGCTCCCATTGAAAAAACTACATTTTGTCTCTTAAGGTATATAACTGAGTATGGGAGCTACAAGAAAGCAGGAAGATAGATCCCAGCTACAGTAGTAAGTAGGTCCCCATGCAGTTTAGCAGCCAGCACGGTGTCACATTTGCAGCTGCTTTCCTGTGGGAGCTATCTTCAATACCACACTTTTTCTTTTCAGCTCCCATTGAAAGAATACATTTGTCAGTTAAGGTATACCGCTGAGTGTGGGAGCTACAAGAAAGCAGGAAGGCAGACCCCAGCTACAGTAGTAAGTAGGTCCCCATGCAGTCTATCAGCCAGCACGGTGTCACATTTGCAGCTGCTTTCCTGTGGGAGCTATCTTCAATACCACACTTTTTCTTCTCAGCTCCCATTGAAAAAACTACATTTTGTCAGTTAAGGTATACCGCTGAGTATGGGAGCTACAAGAAAGCAAGAAGATAGATCCCAGCTACAGTAGTAAGTAGGTCCCCATGCAGTCTATCAGCCAGCACGGTGTCACATTTGCAGCTGCTTTCCTGTGGGAGCTATCTTCAATACCACAGTTTTTCTGCTCAGCTCCCATTGAAAGAATACATTTGTCAGTTAAGGTATACCGCTGAGTATGGGAGCTACAAGAAAGCAGGAAGGAAGACCCCAGCTACAGTGGTAAGTAGGTCCCCATGCAGTCTATCAGCCAGCACGGTGTCACATTTGCAGCTGCTTTCCTGATGAAGCTATCTTCAATACCACACTTTTTCTGTTCAGCTCCCATTGAAAGAATACATTTGTCAGTTCAGGTATACCGCTGAGTATGGGAGCTACAAAAAAGCAAGAAGATAGATCCCAGCTACAGTAGTAAGTAGGTGTCCATGCAGTCTATCAGTTAGCACGGTGTCACATTTGCAGCTGCTTTCCCGTGGGAGCTATCTTCAATACCACACTTTTTCTTCTCAGCTCCCTTTGAAAAAACTACATTTTGTCAGTTAAAATATACCCCTGAGTATGGGAGCTACAAGAAAGCAGGAAGGCAGACCCCAGCTACAGTAGTAAGTAGGTCCCCATGCAGTCTATCAGCCAGCACGGTGTCACATTTGCAGCTGCTTTCCTGTGGGAGCTATCTTCAATACCACAGTTTTACTGTTCAGCTCCCATTGAAAGAATACATTTTTCTCTTAAGTTATACCACTGAGTATGGCAGCTACAAGAAAGCAGGAAGGCAGACCCCAGCTACAGTAGTAAGTAGGTCCCCATGCAGTCTAGCAGCCAGCACAGTGTCACATTTGCAGCTGCTTTCCTGTGGGAGCTATCTTCAATACCACACTTTTTCTGTTCAGCTCCATTGAAAGAATACATTTGTCAGTTAAGGTATACCGCTGAGTATGGGAGCTACAAGAAAGCAGGAAGATAGATCCCAGCTACAGTAGTAAGTAGGTCCCCATGCAGTCTATCAGCCAGCACGGTGTCACATTTGCAGCTGCTTTCCTGTGGGAGCTATCTTCAATACCACACTTTTTCTGTTCAGCTCCCATTGAAAGAATACATTTGTCAGTTCAGGTATACCGCTGAGTATGGGAGCTACAAGAAAGCAGGAAGGAAGACCCCAGCTACAGTAGTAAGTAGGTCCCCATGCAGTCTAGCAGCCAGCACGGTGTCACATTTGCAGCTGCTTTCCTGTGGGAGCTATCTTCAATACCACACTTTTTCTGTTCAGCTCCCATTGAAAAAACTACATTTTGTCTCTTAAGGTATACAACTGAGTATGGGAGCTACAAGAAAGCAGGAAGATAGATCCCAGCTACAGTAGTAAGTATGTCTCCATGCAGTCTATCAGCTAGCACGGTGTCACATTTGCAGCTGCTTTCCTGTGGGAGCTATCTTCAATACCACACTTTTTCTGTTCAGCTCCCATTGAAAAAACAACATTTTGTCTCTTAAGGTATATAACTGAGTATGGGAGCTACAAAAAAGCAAGAAGATAGATCCCAGCTACAGTAGTAAGTAGGTCCCCATGCAGTCTGGCAGCCAGCACGGTGTCACATTTGCAGCTGCTTTCCTGTGGGAGCTATCTTCAATACCACACTTTTTCTGTTCAGCTCCATTGAAAGAATACATTTGTCAGTTAAGGAATACCGCTGAGTATGGGAGCTACAAGAAAGCAGGAAGATAGATCCCAGCTACAGTAGTAAGTAGGTCCCCATGCAGTCTAGCAGCCAGCACGGTGTCACATTTGCAGCTGCTTTCCTGTGGGAGCTATCTTCAATACCACACTTTTTCTGTTCAGCTCCCATTGAAAAAACTACATTTTGTCTCTTAAGGTATATAACTGAGTATGGGAGCTACAAGAAAGCAGGAAGATAGATCCCAGCTACAGTATTAAGTAGGTCCCCATGCAGTCTATCAGCCAGCACGGTGTCACATTTGCAGCTGCTTTCCTGTGGGAGCTATCTTCAATACCACACTTTTTCTGTTCAGCTCCCATTGAAAAAACTACATTTTGTCTCTTAAGGTATATAACTGAGTATGGGAGCTACAAGAAAGCAGGAAGATAGATCCCAGCAACAGTAGTAAGTAGGTCCCCATGCAGTCTATCAGCCAGCACGGTGTCACATTTGCAGCTGCTTTCCTGTGGGAGCTATCTTCAATACCACACTTTTTCTGTTCAGCTCCCATTGAAAAAACTACATTTTGTCTCTTAAGGTTTATAACTGAGTATGGGAGCTACAAGAAAGCAGGAAGATAGATCCCAGCTACAGTAGTAAGTAGGTCCCCATGCAGTCTATCAGCCAGCACGGTGTCACATTTGCAGCTGCTTTCCTGTGGGAGCTATCTTCAATACCACACTTTTTCTGTTCAGCTCCCATTGAAAGAATACATTTGTCAGTTAAGGTATACCGCTGAGTATGGGAGCTACAAGAAAGCAGGAAGGCAGACCCCAGCTACAGTAGTAAGTACGTCCCCATGCAGTCTAGCAGGCAGCACGGTGTCACATTTGCAGCTGCTTTCCTGTGGGAGCTATCTTCAATACCACACTTTTTCTGTTCAGCTCCCTTTGAAAGAATACATTTGTCAGTTAAGGTATACCACTGAGTATGGGAGCTATAAGAAAGCAGGAAGATAGATCCCAGCTACAGTAGTAAGTAGGTCTCCATGCAGTCTATCAGCCAGCACGGTGTCACATTTGCAGCTGCTTTCCTGTGGGAGCTATCTTCAATACCACACTTTTTCTGTTCAGCTCCCATTGAAAGAATACATTTGTCAGTTAATGTATACAACTGAGTATGGGAGCTACAGAAAAGCAAGAAGATAGATCCCAGCTACAGTAGTAAGTAGGTCCCCATGCAGTCTATCAGCCAGCACGGTGTCACATTTGCAGCTGCTTTCCTGTGGGAGCTATCTTCAATACCACACTTTTTCTGTTCAGCTCCCATTGAAAGAATACATTTGTCAGTTAAGGTATACCACTGAGTATGGGAGCTACAAAAAAGCAAGAAGATAGATCCCAGCTACAGTAGTAAGTAGGTCCCCATGCAGTCTAGCAGCCAGCACGGTGTCACATTTGCAGCTGCTTTCCTGTGGGAGCTATCTTCAATACCACACTTTTTCTGTTCAGCTCCCATTGAAAGAATACATTTGTCAGTTAAGGTATACCACTGAGTATGGGAGCTACAAGAAAGCAGGAAGATAGACCCCAGCTACAGTAGTAAGTAGGTCCCCATGCAGTCTAGCAGCCAGCACGGTGTCACATTTGCAGCTGCTTTCCTGTGGGAGCTATCTTCAATACCACACTTTTTCTGTTCAGCTCCCATTGAAAGAATACATTTGTCAGTTAACGTATACCGCTGAGTATGGGACCTACAAAAAAGCAAGAAGATAGATCCCAGCTATAGTAGTAAGTAGGTCCCCATGCAGTCTATCAGCCAGCACGGTGTCACATTTGCAGCTGCTTTCCTGTGGGAGCTATCTTCAATACCACACTTTTTCTGTTCAGCTCCCATTGAAAAAACTACATTTTGTCTCTTAAGGTATATAACTGAGTATGGGAGCTACAAGAAAGCAGGAAGATAGATCCCAGCTACAGTAGTAAGTAGGTCCCCATGCAGTCTATCAGCCAGCACGGTGTCACATTTGCAGCTGCTTTCCTGTGGGAGCTATCTTCAATACCACACTTTTTCTGTTCAGCTCCCATTGAAAGAATACATTTGTCAGTTAATGTATACAACTGAGTATGGGAGCTACAGAAAAGCAAGAAGATAGATCCCAGCTACAGTAGTAAGTAGGTCCCCATGCAGTCTATCAGCCAGCACGGTGTCACATTTGCAGCTGCTTTCCTGTGGGAGCTATCTTCAATACCACACTTTTTCTGTTCAGCTCCCATTGAAAGAATACATTTGTCAGTTAAGGTATACCACTGAGTATGGGAGCTACAAAAAAGCAAGAAGATAGATCCCAGCTACAGTAGTAAGTAGGTCCCCATGCAGTCTAGCAGCCAGCACGGTGTCACATTTGCAGCTGCTTTCCTGTGGGAGCTATCTTCAATACCACACTTTTTCTGTTCAGCTCCATTGAAAGAATACATTTGTCAGTTAAGGAATACCGCTGAGTATGGGAGCTACAAGAAAGCAGGAAGATAGATCCCAGCTACAGTAGTAAGTAGGTCCCCATGCAGTCTAGCAGCCAGCACGGTGTCACATTTGCAGCTGCTTTCCTGTGGGAGCTATCTTCAATACCACACTTTTTCTGTTCAGCTCCCATTGAAAAAACTACATTTTGTCTCTTAAGGTATATAACTGAGTATGGGAGCTACAAGAAAGCAGGAAGATAGATCCCAGCTACAGTATTAAGTAGGTCCCCATGCAGTCTATCAGCCAGCACGGTGTCACATTTGCAGCTGCTTTCCTGTGGGAGCTATCTTCAATACCACACTTTTTCTGTTCAGCTCCCATTGAAAAAACTACATTTTGTCTCTTAAGGTATATAACTGAGTATGGGAGCTACAAGAAAGCAGGAAGATAGATCCCAGCTACAGTAGTAAGTAGGTCCCCATGCAGTCTATCAGCCAGCACGGTGTCACATTTGCAGCTGCTTTCCTCTGGGAGCTATCTTCAATACCACACTTTTTCTGTTCAGCTCCCATTGAAAGAATACATTTGTCAGTTAAGGTATACCACTGAGTATGGGAGCTACAAGAAAGCAGGAAGATAGATCCCAGCTACAGTAGTAAGTAGGTCCCCATGCAGTCTAGCAGCCAGCACGGTGTCACATTTGCAGCTGCTTTCCTGTGGGAGCTATCTTCAATACCACACTTTTTCTGTTCAGCTCCCATTGAAAGAATACATTTGTCAGTTAACGTATACCGCTGAGTATGGTAGCTACAAAAAAGCAAGAAGATAGATCCCAGCTATAGTAGTAATTAGGTCCCCATGCAGTCTATCAGCCAGCACGGTGTCACATTTGCAGCTGCTTTCCTGTGGGAGCTATCTTCAATACCACACTTTTTCTGTTCAGCTCCATTGAAAGAATACATTTGTCAGTTAAGGTATACCGCTGAGTATGGGAGCTACAAGAAAGCAGGAAGATAGATCCCAGCTACAGTAGTAAGTAGGTCCCCATGCAGTCTAGCAGCCAGCACGGTGTCACATTTGCAGCTGCTTTCCTGTGGGAGCTATCTTCAATACCACACTTTTTCTGTTCAGCTCCCATTGAAAGAATACATTTGTCAGTTAAGGTATACCGCTGAGTATGGGAGCTACAAGAAAGCAGGAAGGAAGACCCCAGCTACAGTAGTAAGTAGGTCCCCATGCAGTCTAGCAGCCAGCGCGGTGTCACATTTGCAGCTGCTTTCCTGTGGGAGCTATCTTCAATACCACACTTTTTCTGTTCAGCTCCCATTGAAAGAATACATTTGTCAGTTAACGTATACCGCTGAGTATGGGAGGTACAAGAAAGCAGGAAGATAGATCCCAGCTACAGTAGTAAGTAGGTCCCCATGCAGTCTATCAGCCAGCACGGTGTCACATTTGCAGCTGCTTTCCTGTGGGAGCTATCTTCAATACCACACTTTTTCTGTTCAGCTCCCTTTGAAAGAATACATTTGTCAGTTAAGGTATACCACTGAGTATGGGAGCTACAAGAAAGCAGGAAGGCAGATCCCAGCTGCAGTAGTAAGTAGGTTCCCATGCAGTCTATCAGCCAGCACAGTGTCACATTTGCAGCTGCTTTCCTGTGGGAGCTATCTTCAATACCACACTTTTTCTGTTCAGCTCCCATTGAAAGAATACATTTGTCGGTTAAGGTATACCACTGAGTATGGGAGCTATAAGAAAGCAGGAAGATAGATCCCAGCTACAGTAGTAAGTAGGTCTCCATGCAGTCTAGCAGCCAGCACGGTGTCACATTTGCAGCTGCTTTCCTGTGGGAGCTATCTTCAATACCACACTTTTTCTGTTCAGCTCCCATTGAAAAAACTACATTTTGTCTCTTAAGGTATATAACTGAGTATGGGAGCTACAAGAAAGCAGGAAGATAGATCCCAGCTACAGTAGTAAGTAGGTCCCCATGCAGTTTAGCAGCCAGCACGGTGTCACATTTGCAGCTGCTTTCCTGTGGGAGCTATCTTCAATACCACACTTTTTCTTTTCAGCTCCCATTGAAAGAATACATTTGTCAGTTAAGGTATACCGCTGAGTGTGGGAGCTACAAGAAAGCAGGAAGGCAGACCCCAGCTACAGTAGTAAGTAGGTCCCCATGCAGTCTAGCAGCCAGCACGGTGTCACATTTGCAGCTGCTTTCCTGTGGGAGCTATCTTCAATACCACACTTTTTCTTCTCAGCTCCCATTGAAAAAACTACATTTTGTCAGTTAAGGTATACCGCTGAGTATGGGAGCTACAAGAAAGCAAGAAGATAGATCCCAGCTACAGTAGTAAGTAGGTCCCCATGCAGTCTATCAGCCAGCACGGTGTCACATTTGCAGCTGCTTTCCTGTGGGAGCTATCTTCAATACCACAGTTTTTCTGCTCAGCTCCCATTGAAAGAATACATTTGTCAGTTAAGGTATACCGCTGAGTATGGGAGCTACAAGAAAGCAGGAAGGAAGACCCCAGCTACAGTGGTAAGTAGGTCCCCATGCAGTCTATCAGCCAGCACGGTGTCACATTTGCAGCTGCTTTCCTGATGAAGCTATCTTCAATACCACACTTTTTCTGTTCAGCTCCCATTGAAAGAATACATTTGTCAGTTCAGGTATACCGCTGAGTATGGGAGCTACAAAAAAGCAAGAAGATAGATCCCAGCTACAGTAGTAAGTAGGTGTCCATGCAGTCTATCAGTTAGCACGGTGTCACATTTGCAGCTGCTTTCCCGTGGGAGCTATCTTCAATACCACACTTTTTCTTCTCAGCTCCCTTTGAAAAAACTACATTTTGTCAGTTAAAATATACCCCTGAGTATGGGAGCTACAAGAAAGCAGGAAGGCAGACCCCAGCTACAGTAGTAAGTAGGTCCCCATGCAGTCTATCAGCCAGCACGGTGTCACATTTGCAGCTGCTTTCCTGTGGGAGCTATCTTCAATACCACACTTTTTCTGTTCAGCTCCCATTGAAAGAATACATTTGTCAGTTAAGGTATACCGCTCAGTATGGGAGCTACAAGAAAGAAGGAAACCAGACCCCACCTACAGTAGTAAGTAGGTCCCCATGCAGTCTATCAGTCAGCACAGTGTCACTTTTGCAGCTGCTTTCCTTTGGGAGCTATCTTCAATACCACACTTTTTCTGTTCAGCTCCCATTGAAAAAACTACATTTTGTCTCTTAAGGTATATAACTGAGTATGGGAGCTACAAGAAAGCAGGAAGATAGATCCCAGCTACAGTAGTAAGTAGGTCCCCATGCAGTCTATCAGCCAGCACGGTGTCACATTTGCAGCTGCTTTCCTGTGGGAGCTATCTTCAATACCACACTTTTTCTGTTCAGCTCCCATTGAAAAAACTACATTTTGTCTCTTAAGGTTTATAACTGAGTATGGGAGCTACAAGAAAGCAGGAAGATAGATCCCAGCTACAGTAGTAAGTAGGTCCCCATGCAGTCTATCAGCCAGCACGGTGTCACATTTGCAGCTGCTTTCCTGTGGGAGCTATCTTCAATACCACACTTTTTCTGTTCAGCTCCCATTGAAAGAATACATTTGTCAGTTAAGGTATACCGCTGAGTATGGGAGCTACAAGAAAGCAGGAAGGCAGACCCCAGCTACAGTAGTAAGTACGTCCCCATGCAGTCTAGCAGGCAGCACGGTGTCACATTTGCAGCTGCTTTCCTGTGGGAGCTATCTTCAATACCACACTTTTTCTGTTCAGCTCCCTTTGAAAGAATACATTTGTCAGTTAAGGTATACCACTGAGTATGGGAGCTATAAGAAAGCAGGAAGATAGATCCCAGCTACAGTAGTAAGTAGGTCTCCATGCAGTCTATCAGCCAGCACGGTGTCACATTTGCAGCTGCTTTCCTGTGGGAGCTATCTTCAATACCACACTTTTTCTGTTCAGCTCCCATTGAAAGAATACATTTGTCAGTTAATGTATACAACTGAGTATGGGAGCTACAGAAAAGCAAGAAGATAGATCCCAGCTACAGTAGTAAGTAGGTCCCCATGCAGTCTATCAGCCAGCACGGTGTCACATTTGCAGCTGCTTTCCTGTGGGAGCTATCTTCAATACCACACTTTTTCTGTTCAGCTCCCATTGAAAGAATACATTTGTCAGTTAAGGTATACCACTGAGTATGGGAGCTACAAAAAAGCAAGAAGATAGATCCCAGCTACAGTAGTAAGTAGGTCCCCATGCAGTCTAGCAGCCAGCACGGTGTCACATTTGCAGCTGCTTTCCTGTGGGAGCTATCTTCAATACCACACTTTTTCTGTTCAGCTCCATTGAAAGAATACATTTGTCAGTTAAGGAATACCGCTGAGTATGGGAGCTACAAGAAAGCAGGAAGATAGATCCCAGCTACAGTAGTAAGTAGGTCCCCATGCAGTCTAGCAGCCAGCACGGTGTCACATTTGCAGCTGCTTTCCTGTGGGAGCTATCTTCAATACCACACTTTTTCTGTTCAGCTCCCATTGAAAAAACTACATTTTGTCTCTTAAGGTATATAACTGAGTATGGGAGCTACAAGAAAGCAGGAAGATAGATCCCAGCTACAGTATTAAGTAGGTCCCCATGCAGTCTATCAGCCAGCACGGTGTCACATTTGCAGCTGCTTTCCTGTGGGAGCTATCTTCAATACCACACTTTTTCTGTTCAGCTCCCATTGAAAAAACTACATTTTGTCTCTTAAGGTATATAACTGAGTATGGGAGCTACAAGAAAGCAGGAAGATAGATCCCAGCTACAGTAGTAAGTAGGTCCCCATGCAGTCTATCAGCCAGCACGGTGTCACATTTGCAGCTGCTTTCCTCTGGGAGCTATCTTCAATACCACACTTTTTCTGTTCAGCTCCCATTGAAAGAATACATTTGTCAGTTAAGGTATACCACTGAGTATGGGAGCTACAAGAAAGCAGGAAGATAGATCCCAGCTACAGTAGTAAGTAGGTCCCCATGCAGTCTAGCAGCCAGCACGGTGTCACATTTGCAGCTGCTTTCCTGTGGGAGCTATCTTCAATACCACACTTTTTCTGTTCAGCTCCCATTGAAAGAATACATTTGTCAGTTAAGGTATACCGCTGAGTATGGGAGCTACAAGAAAGCAGGAAGGCAGACCCCAGCTACAGTAGTAAGTACGTCCCCATGCAGTCTAGCAGGCAGCACGGTGTCACATTTGCAGCTGCTTTCCTGTGGGAGCTATCTTCAATACCACACTTTTTCTGTTCAGCTCCCTTTGAAAGAATACATTTGTCAGTTAAGGTATACCACTGAGTATGGGAGCTATAAGAAAGCAGGAAGATAGATCCCAGCTACAGTAGTAAGTAGGTCTCCATGCAGTCTATCAGCCAGCACGGTGTCACATTTGCAGCTGCTTTCCTGTGGGAGCTATCTTCAATACCACACTTTTTCTGTTCAGCTCCCATTGAAAGAATACATTTGTCAGTTAATGTATACAACTGAGTATGGGAGCTACAGAAAAGCAAGAAGATAGATCCCAGCTACAGTAGTAAGTAGGTCCCCATGCAGTCTATCAGCCAGCACGGTGTCACATTTGCAGCTGCTTTCCTGTGGGAGCTATCTTCAATACCACACTTTTTCTGTTCAGCTCCCATTGAAAGAATACATTTGTCAGTTAAGGTATACCACTGAGTATGGGAGCTACAAAAAAGCAAGAAGATAGATCCCAGCTACAGTAGTAAGTAGGTCCCCATGCAGTCTAGCAGCCAGCACGGTGTCACATTTGCAGCTGCTTTCCTGTGGGAGCTATCTTCAATACCACACTTTTTCTGTTCAGCTCCATTGAAAGAATACATTTGTCAGTTAAGGAATACCGCTGAGTATGGGAGCTACAAGAAAGCAGGAAGATAGATCCCAGCTACAGTAGTAAGTAGGTCCCCATGCAGTCTAGCAGCCAGCACGGTGTCACATTTGCAGCTGCTTTCCTGTGGGAGCTATCTTCAATACCACACTTTTTCTGTTCAGCTCCCATTGAAAAAACTACATTTTGTCTCTTAAGGTATATAACTGAGTATGGGAGCTACAAGAAAGCAGGAAGATAGATCCCAGCTACAGTATTAAGTAGGTCCCCATGCAGTCTATCAGCCAGCACGGTGTCACATTTGCAGCTGCTTTCCTGTGGGAGCTATCTTCAATACCACACTTTTTCTGTTCAGCTCCCATTGAAAAAACTACATTTTGTCTCTTAAGGTATATAACTGAGTATGGGAGCTACAAGAAAGCAGGAAGATAGATCCCAGCTACAGTAGTAAGTAGGTCCCCATGCAGTCTATCAGCCAGCACGGTGTCACATTTGCAGCTGCTTTCCTCTGGGAGCTATCTTCAATACCACACTTTTTCTGTTCAGCTCCCATTGAAAGAATACATTTGTCAGTTAAGGTATACCACTGAGTATGGGAGCTACAAGAAAGCAGGAAGATAGATCCCAGCTACAGTAGTAAGTAGGTCCCCATGCAGTCTAGCAGCCAGCACGGTGTCACATTTGCAGCTGCTTTCCTGTGGGAGCTATCTTCAATACCACACTTTTTCTGTTCAGCTCCCATTGAAAGAATACATTTGTCAGTTAACGTATACCGCTGAGTATGGTAGCTACAAAAAAGCAAGAAGATAGATCCCAGCTATAGTAGTAATTAGGTCCCCATGCAGTCTATCAGCCAGCACGGTGTCACATTTGCAGCTGCTTTCCTGTGGGAGCTATCTTCAATACCACACTTTTTCTGTTCAGCTCCATTGAAAGAATACATTTGTCAGTTAAGGTATACCGCTGAGTATGGGAGCTACAAGAAAGCAGGAAGATAGATCCCAGCTACAGTAGTAAGTAGGTCCCCATGCAGTCTAGCAGCCAGCACGGTGTCACATTTGCAGCTGCTTTCCTGTGGGAGCTATCTTCAATACCACACTTTTTCTGTTCAGCTCCCATTGAAAGAATACATTTGTCAGTTAAGGTATACCGCTGAGTATGGGAGCTACAAGAAAGCAGGAAGGAAGACCCCAGCTACAGTAGTAAGTAGGTCCCCATGCAGTCTAGCAGCCAGCACGGTGTCACATTTGCAGCTGCTTTCCTGTGGGAGCTATCTTCAATACCACACTTTTTCTGTTCAGCTCCCATTGAAAGAATACATTTGTCAGTTAACGTATACCGCTGAGTATGGGAGGTACAAGAAAGCAGGAAGATAGATCCCAGCTACAGTAGTAAGTAGGTCCCCATGCAGTCTATCAGCCAGCACGGTGTCACATTTGCAGCTGCTTTCCTGTGGGAGCTATCTTCAATACCACACTTTTTCTGTTCAGCTCCCTTTGAAAGAATACATTTGTCAGTTAAGGTATACCACTGAGTATGGGAGCTACAAGAAAGCAGGAAGGCAGATCCCAGCTGCAGTAGTAAGTAGGTTCCCATGCAGTCTATCAGCCAGCACAGTGTCACATTTGCAGCTGCTTTCCTGTGGGAGCTATCTTCAATACCACACTTTTTCTGTTCAGCTCCCATTGAAAGAATACATTTGTCGGTTAAGGTATACCACTGAGTATGGGAGCTATAAGAAAGCAGGAAGATAGATCCCAGCTACAGTAGTAAGTAGGTCTCCATGCAGTCTAGCAGCCAGCACGGTGTCACATTTGCAGCTGCTTTCCTGTGGGAGCTATCTTCAATACCACACTTTTTCTGTTCAGCTCCCATTGAAAAAACTACATTTTGTCTCTTAAGGTATATAACTGAGTATGGGAGCTACAAGAAAGCAGGAAGATAGATCCCAGCTACAGTAGTAAGTAGGTCCCCATGCAGTTTAGCAGCCAGCACGGTGTCACATTTGCAGCTGCTTTCCTGTGGGAGCTATCTTCAATACCACACTTTTTCTTTTCAGCTCCCATTGAAAGAATACATTTGTCAGTTAAGGTATACCGCTGAGTGTGGGAGCTACAAGAAAGCAGGAAGGCAGACCCCAGCTACAGTAGTAAGTAGGTCCCCATGCAGTCTAGCAGCCAGCACGGTGTCACATTTGCAGCTGCTTTCCTGTGGGAGCTATCTTCAATACCACACTTTTTCTTCTCAGCTCCCATTGAAAAAACTACATTTTGTCAGTTAAGGTATACCGCTGAGTATGGGAGCTACAAGAAAGCAAGAAGATAGATCCCAGCTACAGTAGTAAGTAGGTCCCCATGCAGTCTATCAGCCAGCACGGTGTCACATTTGCAGCTGCTTTCCTGTGGGAGCTATCTTCAATACCACAGTTTTTCTGCTCAGCTCCCATTGAAAGAATACATTTGTCAGTTAAGGTATACCGCTGAGTATGGGAGCTACAAGAAAGCAGGAAGGAAGACCCCAGCTACAGTGGTAAGTAGGTCCCCATGCAGTCTATCAGCCAGCACGGTGTCACATTTGCAGCTGCTTTCCTGATGAAGCTATCTTCAATACCACACTTTTTCTGTTCAGCTCCCATTGAAAGAATACATTTGTCAGTTCAGGTATACCGCTGAGTATGGGAGCTACAAAAAAGCAAGAAGATAGATCCCAGCTACAGTAGTAAGTAGGTGTCCATGCAGTCTATCAGTTAGCACGGTGTCACATTTGCAGCTGCTTTCCCGTGGGAGCTATCTTCAATACCACACTTTTTCTTCTCAGCTCCCTTTGAAAAAACTACATTTTGTCAGTTAAAATATACCCCTGAGTATGGGAGCTACAAGAAAGCAGGAAGGCAGACCCCAGCTACAGTAGTAAGTAGGTCCCCATGCAGTCTATCAGCCAGCACGGTGTCACATTTGCAGCTGCTTTCCTGTGGGAGCTATCTTCAATACCACAGTTTTACTGTTCAGCTCCCATTGAAAGAATACATTTGTCTCTTAAGTTATACCACTGAGTATGGCAGCTACAAGAAAGCAGGAAGGCAGACCCCAGCTACAGTAGTAAGTAGGTCCCCATGCAGTCTAGCAGCCAGCACAGTGTCACATTTGCAGCTGCTTTCCTGTGGGAGCTATCTTCAATACCACACTTTTTCTGTTCAGCTCCATTGAAAGAATACATTTGTCAGTTAAGGTATACCGCTGAGTATGGGAGCTACAAGAAAGCAGGAAGATAGATCCCAGCTACAGTAGTAAGTAGGTCCCCATGCAGTCTATCAGCCAGCACGGTGTCACATTTGCAGCTGCTTTCCTGTGGGAGCTATCTTCAATACCACACTTTTTCTGTTCAGCTCCCATTGAAAGAATACATTTGTCAGTTCAGGTATACCGCTGAGTATGGGAGCTACAAGAAAGCAGGAAGGAAGACCCCAGCTACAGTAGTAAGTAGGTCCCCATGCAGTCTAGCAGCCAGCACGGTGTCACATTTGCAGCTGCTTTCCTGTGGGAGCTATCTTCAATACCACACTTTTTCTGTTCAGCTCCCATTGAAAGAATACATTTGTCAGTTAACGTATATCGCTGAGTATGGGAGCTACAAGAAAGCAGGAAGATAGATCCCAGCTACAGTAGTAAGTAGGTCCCCATGCAGTCTAGCAGCCAGCACGGTGTCACATTTGCAGCTGCTTTCCTGTGGGAGCTATCTTCAATACCACACTTTTTCTGTTCAGCTCCCATTGAAAGAATACATTTGTCAGTTAAGGTATACCGCTGAGTGTGGGAGCTACAAGAAAGCAGCAAGGCAGACCCCAGCTACAGTAGTAAGTAGGTCCCCATGCAGTCTAGCAGCCAGCACGGTGTCACATTTGCAGCTGCTTTCCTGTGGGAGCTATCTTCAATACCACACTTTTTCTTCTCAGCTCCCATTGAAAGAATACATTTGTCAGTTAAGGTATACCACTGAGTATGGGAGTTACAAGAAAGCAGGAAGATAGATCCCAGCTACAGTAGTAAGTAGGTCCCCATGCAGTCTATCAGCCAGCACGGTGTCACATTTGCAGCTGCTTTCCTGTGGGAGCTATCTTCAATACCACAGTTTTTCTGTTCAGCTCCCATTGAAAAAACTACATTTTGTCTCTTAAGGTATATAACTGAGTATGGGAGCTACAAGAAAGCAGGAAGATAGATCCCAGCTACAGTAGTAAGTAGGTCCCCATGCAGTCTATCAGCCAGCACGGTGTCACATTTGCAGCTGCTTTCCTGTGGGAGCTATCTTCAATACCACACTTTTTCTGTTCAGCTCCCATTGAAAGAATACATTTGTCAGTTAAGGTATACCGCTGAGTATGGGAGCTACAAGAAAGCAGGAAGGAAGACCCCAGCTACAGTAGTAAGTAGGTCCCCATGCAGTCTAGCAGCCAGCACGGTGTCACATTTGCAGCTGCTTTCCTGTGGGAGCTATCTTCAATACCACACTTTTTTCTGTTCAGCTCCCATTGAAAGAATACATTTGTCAGTTCAGGTATACCGCTGAGTATGGGAGCTACAAAAAAGCAAGAAGATAGATCCCAGCTACAGTAGTAAGTAGGTCCCCATGCAGTGTATCAGCCAGCACGGTGTCACATTTGCAGCTGCTTTCCTGTGGGAGCTATCTTCAATACCACACTTTTTCTGTTCAGCTCTCATTGAAAGAATACATTTGTCAGTTAAGGTATACAACTGAGTATGGGAGCTACAAGAAAGCAGGAAGGCACACCCCAGCTACAGTAGTAAGTAGGTCCCCATGCAGTCTAGCAGCCAGCACGGTGTCACATTTGCAGCTGCTTTCCTGTGGGAGCTATCTTCAATACCACACTTTTTCTGTTCAGCTCCCATTGAAAAAACTACATTTTGTCTCTTAAGGTATAGAACTGAGTATGGGAGCTACAAGAAAGCAGGAAGATAGATCCCAGCTACAGTAGTAAGTAGGTCCCCATGCAGTCTATCAGCCAGCACGGTGTCACATTTGCAGCTGCTTTCCTGTGGGAGCTATCTTCAATACCACACTTTTTCTGTTCAGCTCCATTGAAAGAATACATTTGTCAGTTAAGGTATATCGCTGAGTATGGGAGCTACAAGAAAGCAAGAAGATAGATACCAGCTACAGTAGTAAGTAGGTCCCCATGCAGTCTATCAGCCAGCACGGTGTCACATTTGCAGCTGCTTTCCTGTGGGAGCTATCTTCAATACCACACTTTTTCTGTTCAGCTCCCATTGAAAGAATACTTTTGTCAGTTCAGGTATACTGCTGAGTATGGGAGCTACAAGAAAGCAGGAAGATAGATCCCAGCTACAGTAGTAAGTAGGTCCCCATGCAGTCTATCAGCCAGCACGGTGTCCCATTTGCAGCTGCTTTCCTGTGGGAGCTATCTTCAATACCACACTTTTTCTGTTCAGCTCCCATTGAAAGAATACATTTGTCAGTTAAGGTATACCACTGAGTATGGGAGCTACAAGAAAGCCGGAAGGCAGACTCCAGCTACAGTAGTAAGTAGGTCCCCATGCAGTCTAGCAGCCAGCACTGTGTCACATTTGCAGCTGCTTTCCTGTGGGAGCTATCTTCAATACCACACTTTTTCTGTTCAGCTCCCATTGAAAGAATACATTTGTCGGTTAAGGTATACCACTGAGTATGGGAGCTATAAGAAAGCAGGAAGATAGATCCCAGCTACAGTAGTAAGTAGGTCCCCATGCAGTCTATCAGCCAGCACGGTGTCACATTTGCAGCTGCTTTCCTGTGGGAGCTATCTTCAATACCACACTTTTGCTGTTCAGCTCCCATTGAAAGAATACATTTGTCAGTTAAGGTATACCGCTGAGTGTGGGAGCTACAAGAAAGCAGCAAGGTAGACCCCAGCTACAGTAGTAAGTAGGTCCCCATGCAGTCTATCAGCCAGCACGGTGTCACATTTGCAGCTGCTTTCCTGTGGGAGCTATCTTCAATACCACACTTTTTCTTCTCAGCTCCCATTGAAAAAACTACATTTTGTCAGTTAAGGTATACCGCTGAGTATGGGAGCTACAAGAAAGCAAGAAGGAAGACCCCAGCTACAGTAGTAAGTAGGTCCCCATGCAGTCTAGCAGCCAGCACGGTGTCACATTTGCAGCTGCTTTCCTGTGGGAGCTATCTTCAATACCACACTTTTTCTGTTCAGCTCCCATTGAAAGAATACTTTTGTCAGTTCAGGTATACCGCTGAGTATGGGAGCTACAAAAAAGCAAGAAGATAGATCCCAGCTACAGTAGTAAGTAGGTCCCCATGCAGTCTAGCAGCCAGCACGGTGTCACATTTGCAGCTGCTTTCCTGTGGGAGCTATCTTCAATACCACACTTTTTCAGTTCACCTCCCATTGAATAAACTACATTTTGTCTCTTAAGGTATACAACTGAGTATGGGAGCTACAAGAAAGCAGGAAGATAGATCCCAGCTACAGTAGTAAATAGGTCCCCATGCAGTCTATCAGCCAGCACGGTGTCACATTTGCAGCTGCTTTCCTGTGGGAGCTATCTTCAATACCACACTTTTTCTGTTCAGCTCCCATTGAAAGAATACATTTGTCAGTTAAGGTATACCGCTGAGTATGGGAGCTACAAGAAAGCAGGAAAGCAGACCCCAGCTACAGTAGTAAGTAGGTCCCCATGCAGTCTATCAGTCAGCACAGTGTCACTTTTGCAGCTGCTTTCCTTTGGGAGCTATCTTCAATACCACACTTTTTCTTTTCAGCTCCCATTGAAAGAATACATTTGTCAGTTAAGGTATACCACTGAGTATGGGAGCTACAAGAAAGCAGGAAGGCAGACCCCAGCTACAGTAGTCAGTAGGTCCCCATGCAGTCTATCAGCCAGCACGGTGTCACATTTGCAGCTGCTTTCCTTTGGGAGCTATCTTCAATACCACAGTTTTTCTGTTCAGCTCCCATTGAAAAAACTACATTTTGTCTCTTAAGGTATATAACTGAGTATGGGAGCTACAAGAAAGCAGGAAGATAGATCCCAGCTACAGTAGTAAGTAGGTCCCCATGCAGTCTATCAGCCAGCACGGTGTCACATTTGCAGCTGCTTTCCTGTGGGAGCTATCTTCAATACCACACTTTTTCTGCTCAGCTCCCATTGAAAGAATACATTTGTCAGTTAAGGTATACTGCTGAGTATGGGAGCTACAAGAAAGCAGGAAGGAAGACCCCAGCTACAGTAGTAAGTAGGTCCCCATGCAGTCTAGCAGCCAGCACGGTGTCACATTTGCAGCTGCTTTCCTGTGGGAGCTATCTTCAATACCACAATTTTTCTGTTCAGCTCCCATTGAAAGAATACTTTTGTCAGTTCAGGTATACCGCTGAGTATGGGAGCTACAAAAAAGCAAGAAGATAGATCCCAGCTACAGGAGTAAGTAGGTCCCCATGCAGTCTATCAGCCAGCACGGTGTCACATTTGCAGCTGCTTTCCTGTGGGAGCTATCTTCAATACCACACTTTTTCAGTTCACCTCCCATTGAATAAACTACATTTTGTCTCTTAAGGTATACAACTGAGTATGGGAGCTACAAGAAAGCAGGAAGATAGATCCCAGCTACAGTAGTAAGTAGGTCCCCATGCAGTCTAGCAGCCAGCACGGTGTCACATTTGCAGCTGCTTTCCTGTGGGAGCTATCTTCAATACCACACTTTTTCTGTTCAGCTCCCATTGAAAGAATACATTTGTCAGTTAAGGTATACCGCTGAGTATGGGAGCTACAAGAAAGCAGGAAGGCAGACCCCAGCTACAGTAGTAAGTAGGTCCCCATGCAGTCTATCAGTCAGCACAGTGTCACTTTTGCAGCTGCTTTCCTTTGGGAGCTATCTTCAATACCACACTTTTTCTTTTCAGCTCCCATTGAAAGAATACGTTTGTCAGTTAAGGTATACCACTGAGTATGGGAGCTACAAGAAAGCAGGAAGGCAGACCCCAGCTACAGTAGTCAGTAGGTCCCCATGCAGTCTATCAGCCAGCACGGTGTCACATTTGCAGCTGCTTTCCTGTGGGAGCTATCTTCAATACCACAGTTTTTCTGTTCAGCTCCCATTGAAAAAACTACATTTTGTCTCTTAAGGTATATAACTGAGTATGGGAGCTACAAGAAAGCAGGAAGATAGATCCCAGCTACAGTAGTAAGTAGGTCCCCATGCAGTCTATCAGCCAGCACGGTGTCACATTTGCAGCTGCTTTCCTGTGGGAGCTATCTTCAATACCACACTTTTTCTGTTCAGCTCCCATTGAAAGAATACATTTGTCAGTTAAGGTATACCGCTGAGTATGGGAGCTACAAGAAAACAAGAAGATAGATCCCAGCTACAGTAGTAAGTAGGTCCTCATGCAGTCTAGCAGCCAGCACGGTGTCACATTTGCAGCTGCTTTCCTGTGGGAGCTATCTTCAATACCACACTTTTTCTGTTCAGCTCCCATTGAAAGAATACATTTGTCAGTTCAGGTATACCGCTGAGTATGGGAGCTACAAAAAAGCAAGAAGATAGATCCCAGCTACAGTAGTAAGTAGGTCCCCATGCAGTCTATCAGCCAGCACAGTGTCACATTTGCAGCTGCTTTCCTGTGGGAGCTATCTTCAATACCACACTTTTTCTGTTCAGCTCCATTGAAAGAATACATTTGTCAGTTAAGGAATACCGCTGAGTATGGGAGCTACAAGAAAGCAGGAAGATAGATCCCAGCTACAGTAGTAAGTAGGTCCCCATGCAGTCTAGCAGTCAGCACGGTGTCCCATTTGCAGCTGCTTTCCTGTGGGAGCTATCTTCAATACCACACTTTTTCTGTTCAGCTCCCATTGAAAGAATACATTTGTCAGTTAAGGTATACCACTGAGTATGGGAGCTATAAGAAAGCAGGAAGATAGATCCCAGCTACAGTAGTAAGTAGATCCCCATGCAGTCTAGCAGCCAGCACGGTGTCACATTTGCAGCTGCTTTCCTGTGGGAGCTATCTTCAATACCACACTTTTTCTGTTCAGCTCCCATTGAAAGAATACATTTGTCAGTTAAGGCATACCGCTGAGTGTGGGAGCTACAAGAAAGCAGCAAGGTAGACCCCAGCTACAGTAGTAAGTAGGTCCCCATGCAGTCTAGCAGCCAGCACGGTGTCACATTTGCAGCTGCTTTCCTGTGGGAGCTATCTTCAATACCACACTTTTTCTTCTCAGCTCCCATTGAAAAAACTACATTTTGTCAGTTAAGGTATACCGCTGAGTATGGGAGCTACAAGAAAGCAAGAAGATAGATCCCAGCTACAGTAGTAAGTAGGTCCCCATGCAGTCTATCAGCCAGCACGGTGTCACATTTGCAGCTGCTTTCCTGTGGGAGCTATCTTCAATACCACACTTTTTCTGTTCAGCTCCCATTGAAAGAATACATTTGTCAGTTCTGGTATACCGCTGAGTATGGGAGCTACAAGAAAGCAGGAAGGAAGACCCCAGCTACAGTAGTAAGTAGGTCCCCATGCAGTCTAGCAGCCAGCACGGTGTCACATTTGCAGCTGCTTTCCTGTGGGAGCTATCTTCAATACCACACTTTTTCTGTTCAGCTCCCATTGAAAGAATACATTTGTCAGTTAACGTATATCGCTGAGTATGGGAGCTACAAGAAAGCAGGAAGATAGATCCCAGCTACAGTAGTAAGTAGGTCCCCATGCAGTCTAGCAGCCAGCACGGTGTCACATTTGCAGCTGCTTTCCTGTGGGAGCTATCTTCAATACCACACTTTTTCTGTTCAGCTCCCATTGAAAGAATACATTTGTCAGTTAACGTATATCGCTGAGTATGGGAGCTACAAGAAAGCAGGAAGATAGATCCCAGCTACAGTAGTAAGTAGGTCCCCATGCAGTCTATCAGCCAGCACGGTGTCACATTTGCAGCTGCTTTCCTGTGGGAGCTATCTTCAATACCACACTTTTTCTGTTCAGCTCCCATTGAAAGAATACATTTGTCAGTTAAGGTATACCGCTGAGTATGGGAGCTACAAGAAAGCAGGAAGGAAGACCCCAGCTACAGTAGTAAGCAGGTCCCCATGCAGTCTAGCAGCCAGCACGGTGTCACATTTGCAGCTGCTTTCCTGTGGGAGCTATCTTCAATACCACACTTTTTTCTGTTCAGCTCCCATTGAAAGAATACATTTGTCAGTTCAGGTATACCGCTGAGTATGGGAGCTACAAAAAAGCAAGAAGATAGATCCCAGCTACAGTAGTAAGTAGGTCCCCATGCAGTCTATCAGCCAGCACGGTGTCACATTTGCAGCTGCTTTCCTGTGGGAGCTATCTTCAATACCACACTTTTTCTGTTCAGCTCCCATTGAAAAAACTACATTTTGTCTCTTAAGGTTTATAACTGAGTATGGGAGCTACAAGAAAGCAGGAAGATAGATCCCAGCTACAGTAGTAAGTAGGTCCCCATGCAGTCTATCAGCCAGCACGGTGTCACATTTGCAGCTGCTTTCCTGTGGGAGCTATCTTCAATACCACACTTTTTCTGTTCAACTCCCATTGAAAGAATACATTTGTAAGTTAAGGTATACCGCTGAGTATGGGAGCTACAAGAAAGCAGGAAGGCAGATCCCAGCTGCAGTAGTAAGTAGGTTCCCATGCAGTCTATCAGCCAGCACAGTGTCACATTTGCAGCTGCTTTCCTGTGGGAGCTATCTTCAATACCACACTTTTTCTGTTCAGCTCCCATTGAAAGAATACATTTGTCGGTTAAGGTATACCACTGAGTATGGGAGCTATAAGAAAGCAGGAAGATAGATCCCAGCTACAGTAGTAAGTAGGTCTCCATGCAGTCTAGCAGCCAGCACGGTGTCACATTTGCAGCTGCTTTCCTGTGGGAGCTATCTTCAATACCACACTTTTTCTGTTCAGCTCCCATTGAAAAAACTACATTTTGTCTCTTAAGGTATATAACTGAGTATGGGAGCTACAAGAAAGCAGGAAGATAGATCCCAGCTACAGTAGTAAGTAGGTCCCCATGCAGTTTAGCAGCCAGCACGGTGTCACATTTGCAGCTGCTTTCCTGTGGGAGCTATCTTCAATACCACACTTTTTCTTTTCAGCTCCCATTGAAAGAATACATTTGTCAGTTAAGGTATACCGCTGAGTGTGGGAGCTACAAGAAAGCAGGAAGGCAGACCCCAGCTAAAGTAGTAAGTAGGTCCCCATGCAGTCTAGCAGCCAGCACGGTGTCACATTTGCAGCTGCTTTCCTGTGGGAGCTATCTTCAATACCACACTTTTTCTTCTCAGCTCCCATTGAAAAAACTACATTTTGTCAGTTAAGGTATACCGCTGAGTATGGGAGCTACAAGAAAGCAAGAAGATAGATCCCAGCTACAGTAGTAAGTAGGTCCCCATGCAGTCTATCAGCCAGCACGGTGTCACATTTGCAGCTGCTTTCCTGTGGGAGCTATCTTCAATACCACAGTTTTTCTGCTCAGCTCCCATTGAAAGAATACATTTGTCAGTTAAGGTATACCGCTGAGTATGGGAGCTACAAGAAAGCAGGAAGATAGATCCCAGCTACAGTAGTAAGTAGGTCCCCATGCAGTCTATCAGCCAGCACGGTGTCACATTTGCAGCTGCTTTCCTGATGAAGCTATCTTCAATACCACAATTTTTCTGTTCAGCTCCCATTGAAAGAATACATTTGTCAGTTCAGGTATACCGCTGAGTATGGGAGCTACAAAAAAGCAAGAAGATAGATCCCAGCTACAGTAGTAAGTAGGTCCCCATGCAGTCTGGCAGCCAGCACGGTGTCACATTTGCAGCTGCTTTCCTGTGGGAGCTATCTTCAATACCACACTTTTTCTGTTCAGCTCCCATTGAAAGAATACATTTGTCAGTTAAGGTATACCACTGAGTATGGGAGTTACAAGAAAGCAGGAAGATAGATCCCAGCTACAGTAGTAAGTAGGTCCCCATGCAGTCTATCAGCCAGCACGGTGTCACATTTGCAGCTGCTTTCCTGTGGGAGCTATCTTCAATACCACACTTTTTCTGTTCAGCTCCCTTTGAAAGAATACATTTGTCAGTTAAGGTATACCGCTGAGTGTGGGAGCTACAAGAAAGCAGCAAGGCAGACCCCAGCTACAGTAGTAAGTAGGTCCCCATGCAGTCTAGCAGCCAGCACGGTGTCACATTTGCAGCTGCTTTCCTGTGGGAGCTATCTTCAATACCACACTTTTTCTGTTCAGCTCCCATTGAAAGAATACATTTGTCAGTTAAGGTATACCGCTCAGTATGGGAGCTACAAGAAAGAAGGAAACCAGACCCCACCTACAGTAGTAAGTAGGTCCCCATGCAGTCTATCAGTCAGCACAGTGTCACTTTTGCAGCTGCTTTCCTTTGGGAGCTATCTTCAATACCACACTTTTTCTGTTCAGCTCCAATTGAAAAAACTACATTTTGTCTCTTAAGGTATATAACTGAGTATGGGAGCTACAAGAAAGCAGGAAGATAGATCCCAGCTACAGTAGTAAGTAGGTCCCCATGCAGTCTAGCAGCCAGCACGGTGTCACATTTGCAGCTGCTTTCCTGTGGGAGCTATCTTCAATACCACACTTTTTCTGTTCAGCTCCCATTGAAAGAATACATTTGTCAGTTCAGGTATACCGCTGAGTATGGGAGCTACAAAAAAGCAAGAAGATAGATCCCAGCTACAGTAGTAAGTAGGTGTCCATGCAGTCTATCAGTTAGCACGGTGTCACATTTGCAGCTGCTTTCCCGTGGGAGCTATCTTCAATACCACACTTTTTCTTCTCAGCTCCCTTTGAAAAAACTACATTTTGTCAGTTAAAATATACCCCTGAGTATGGGAGCTACAAGAAAGCAGGAAGGCAGACCCCAGCTACAGTAGTAAGTAGGTCCCCATGCAGTCTATCAGCCAGCACGGTGTCACATTTGCAGCTGCTTTCCTGTGGGAGCTATCTTCAATACCACAGTTTTACTGTTCAGCTCCCATTGAAAGAATACATTTGTCTCTTAAGTTATACCACTGAGTATGGCAGCTACAAGAAAGCAGGAAGGCAGACCCCAGCTACAGTAGTAAGTAGGTCCCCATGCAGTCTAGCAGCCAGCACAGTGTCACATTTGCAGCTGCTTTCCTGTGGGAGCTATCTTCAATACCACACTTTTTCTGTTCAGCTCCATTGAAAGAATACATTTGTCAGTTAAGGTATACCGCTGAGTATGGGAGCTACAAGAAAGCAGGAAGATAGATCCCAGCTACAGTAGTAAGTAGGTCCCCATGCAGTCTATCAGCCAGCACGGTGTCACATTTGCAGCTGCTTTCCTGTGGGAGCTATCTTCAATACCACACTTTTTCTGTTCAGCTCCCATTGAAAGAATACATTTGTCAGTTCAGGTATACCGCTGAGTATGGGAGCTACAAGAAAGCAGGAAGGAAGACCCCAGCTACAGTAGTAAGTAGGTCCCCATGCAGTCTAGCAGCCAGCACGGTGTCACATTTGCAGCTGCTTTCCTGTGGGAGCTATCTTCAATACCACACTTTTTCTGTTCAGCTCCCATTGAAAGAATACATTTGTCAGTTAACGTATATCGCTGAGTATGGGAGCTACAAGAAAGCAGGAAGATAGATCCCAGCTACAGTAGTAAGTAGGTCCCCATGCAGTCTAGCAGCCAGCACGGTGTCACATTTGCAGCTGCTTTCCTGTGGGAGCTATCTTCAATACCACACTTTTTCTGTTCAGCTCCCATTGAAAGAATACATTTGTCAGTTAAGGTATACCGCTGAGTGTGGGAGCTACAAGAAAGCAGCAAGGCAGACCCCAGCTACAGTAGTAAGTAGGTCCCCATGCAGTCTAGCAGCCAGCACGGTGTCACATTTGCAGCTGCTTTCCTGTGGGAGCTATCTTCAATACCACACTTTTTCTGTTCAGCTCCCATTGAAAAAACTACATTTTGTCTCTTAAGGTATATAACTGAGTATGGGAGCTACAAGAAAGCAGGAAGATAGATCCCAGCTACAGTAGTAAGTAGGTCCCCATGCAGTCTATCAGCCAGCACGGTGTCACATTTGCAGCTGCTTTCCTGTGGGAGCTATCTTCAATACCACACTTTTTCTGTTCAGCTCCCATTGAAAGAATACATTTGTCAGTTAAGGTATACCGCTGAGTATGGGAGCTACAAGAAAGCAGGAAGGAAGACCCCAGCTACAGTAGTAAGTAGGTCCCCATGCAGTCTAGCAGCCAGCACGGTGTCACATTTGCAGCTGCTTTCCTGTGGGAGCTATCTTCAATACCACACTTTTTTCTGTTCAGCTCCCATTGAAAGAATACATTTGTCAGTTCAGGTATACCGCTGAGTATGGGAGCTACAAAAAAGCAAGAAGATAGATCCCAGCTACAGTAGTAAGTAGGTCCCCATGCAGTCTATCAGCCAGCACGGTGTCACATTTGCAGCTGCTTTCCTGTGGGAGCTATCTACAATACCACACTTTTTCTGTTCAGCTCTCATTGAAAGAATACATTTGTCAGTTAAGGTATACAACTGAGTATGGGAGCTACAAGAAAGCAGGAAGGCAGACCCCAGCTACAGTAGTAAGTAGGTCCCCATGCAGTCTAGCAGCCAGCACGGTGTCACATTTGCAGCTGCTTTCCTGTGGGAGCTATCTTCAATACCACACTTTTTCTGTTCAGCTCCCATTGAAAAAACTACATTTTGTCTCTTAAGGTATAGAACTGAGTATGGGAGCTACAAGAAAGCAGGAAGATAGATCCCAGCTACAGTAGTAAGTAGGTCCCCATGCAGTCTATCAGCCAGCACGGTGTCACATTTGCAGCTGCTTTCCTGTGGGAGCTATCTTCAATACCACACTTTTTCTGTTCAGCTCCATTGAAAGAATACATTTGTCAGTTAAGGTATATCGCTGAGTATGGGAGCTACAAGAAAGCAAGAAGATAGATACCAGCTACAGTAGTAAGTAGGTCCCCATGCAGTCTATCAGCCAGCACGGTGTCACATTTGCAGCTGCTTTCCTGTGGGAGCTATCTTCAATACCACACTTTTTCTGTTCAGCTCCCATTGAAAGAATACTTTTGTCAGTTCAGGTATACTGCTGAGTATGGGAGCTACAAGAAAGCAGGAAGATAGATCCCAGCTACAGTAGTAAGTAGGTCCCCATGCAGTCTATCAGCCAGCACGGTGTCCCATTTGCAGCTGCTTTCCTGTGGGAGCTATCTTCAATACCACACTTTTTCTGTTCAGCTCCCATTGAAAGAATACATTTGTCAGTTAAGGTATACCACTGAGTATGGGAGCTACAAGAAAGCCGGAAGGCAGACTCCAGCTACAGTAGTAAGTAGGTCCCCATGCAGTCTAGCAGCCAGCACTGTGTCACATTTGCAGCTGCTTTCCTGTGGGAGCTATCTTCAATACCACACTTTTTCTGTTCAGCTCCCATTGAAAGAATACATTTGTCGGTTAAGGTATACCACTGAGTATGGGAGCTATAAGAAAGCAGGAAGATAGATCCCAGCTACAGTAGTAAGTAGGTCCCCATGCAGTCTAGCAGCCAGCACGGTGTCACATTTGCAGCTGCTTTCCTGTGGGAGCTATCTTCAATACCACACTTTTGCTGTTCAGCTCCCATTGAAAGAATACATTTGTCAGTTAAGGTATACCACTGAGTATGGGAGCTACAAGAAAGCAGGAAGGCAGACCCCAGCTACAGTAGTCAGTAGGTCCCCATGCAGTCTATCAGCCAGCACGGTGTCACATTTGCAGCTGCTTTCCTGTGGGAGCTATCTTCAATACCACAGTTTTTCTGTTCAGCTCCCATTGAAAAAACTACATTTTGTCTCTTAAGGTATATAACTGAGTATGGGAGCTACAAGAAAGCAGGAAGATAGATCCCAGCTACAGTAGTAAGTAGGTCCCCATGCAGTCTATCAGCCAGCACGGTGTCACATTTGCAGCTGCTTTCCTGTGGGAGCTATCTTCAATACCACACTTTTTCTGTTCAGCTCCCATTGAAAGAATACATTTGTCAGTTAAGGTATACAACTGAGTATGGGAGCTACAAGAAAGCAGGAAGGCAGACCCCAGCTACAGTAGTAAGTAGGTCCCCATGCAGTCTAGCAGCCAGCACGGTGTCACATTTGCAGCTGCTTTCCTGTGGGAGCTATCTTCAATACCACACTTTTTCTGTTCAGCTCCCATTGAAAAAACTACATTTTGTCTCTTAAGGTATAGAACTGAGTATGGGAGCTACAAGAAAGCAGGAAGATAGATCCCAGCTACAGTAGTAAGTAGGTCCCCATGCAGTCTATCAGCCAGCACGGTGTCACATTTGCAGCTGCTTTCCTGTGGGAGCTATCTTCAATACCACACTTTTTCTGTTCAGCTCCATTGAAAGAATACATTTGTCAGTTAAGGTATACCGCTGAGTATGGGAGCTACAAGAAAGCAAGAAGATAGATACCAGCTACAGTAGTAAGTAGGTCCCCATGCAGTCTAGCAGCCAGCACGGTGTCACATTTGCAGCTGCTTTCCTGTGGGAGCTATCTTCAATACCACACTTTTTCTGTTCAGCTCCCATTGAAAAAACTACATTTTGTCTCTTAAGGTATAGAACTGAGTATGGGAGCTACAAGAAAGCAGGAAGATAGATCCCAGCTACAGTAGTAAGTAGGTCCCCATGCAGTCTAGCAGCCAGCACGGTGTCACATTTGCAGCTGCTTTCCTGTGGGAGCTATCTTCAATACCACAATTTTTCTGTTCAGCTCCCATTGAAAGAATACTTTTGTCAGTTCAGGTATACCGCTGAGTATGGGAGCTACAAAAAAGCAAGAAGATAGATCCCAGCTACAGTAGTAAGTAGGTCCCCATGCAGTCTAGCAGCCAGCACGGTGTCACATTTGCAGCTGCTTTCCTGTGGGAGCTATCTTCAATACCACACTTTTTCAGTTCACCTCCCATTGAATAAACTACATTTTGTCTCTTAAGGTATACAACTGAGTATGGGAGCTACAAGAAAGCAGGAAGATAGATCCCAGCTACAGTAGTAAGTAGGTCCCCATGCAGTCTATCAGCCAGCACGGTGTCACATTTGCAGCTGCTTTCCTGTGGGAGCTATCTTCAATACCACACTTTTTCTGTTCAGCTCCCATTGAAAGAATACATTTGTCAGTTAAGGTATACCGCTGAGTATGGGAGCTACAAGAAAGCAGGAAGGCAGACCCCAGCTACAGTAGTAAGTAGGTCCCCATGCAGTCTATCAGTCAGCACAGTGTCACTTTTGCAGCTGCTTTCCTTTGGGAGCTATCTTCAATACCACACTTTTTCTTTTCAGCTCCCATTGAAAGAATACATTTGTCAGTTAAGGTATACCACTGAGTATGGGAGCTACAAGAAAGCAGGAAGGCAGACCCCAGCTACAGTAGTCAGTAGGTCCCCATGCAGTCTATCAGCCAGCACGGTGTCACATTTGCAGCTGCTTTCCTTTGGGAGCTATCTTCAATACCACAGTTTTTCTGTTCAGCTCCCATTGAAAAAACTACATTTTGTCTCTTAAGGTATATAACTGAGTATGGGAGCTACAAGAAAGCAGGAAGATAGATCCCAGCTACAGTAGTAAGTAGGTCCCCATGCAGTCTATCAGCCAGCACGGTGTCACATTTGCAGCTGCTTTCCTGTCGGAGCTATCTTCAATACCACACTTTTTCTGCTCAGCTCCCATTGAAAGAATACATTTGTCAGTTAAGGTATACTGCTGAGTATGGGAGCTACAAGAAAGCAGGAAGGAAGACCCCAGCTACAGTAGTAAGTAGGTCCCCATGCAGTCTAGCAGCCAGCACGGTGTCCCATTTGCAGCTGCTTTCCTGTGGGAGCTATCTTCAATACCACACTTTTTCTGTTCAGCTCCCATTGAAAGAATACTTTTGTCAGTTCAGGTATACCGCTGAGTATGGGAGCTACAAAAAAGCAAGAAGATAGATCCCAGCTACAGTAGTAAGTAGGTCCCCATGCAGTCTATCAGCCAGCACGGTGTCACATTTGCAGCTGCTTTCCTGTGGGAGCTATCTTCAATACCACACTTTTTCAGTTCACCTCCCATTGAATAAACTACATTTTGTCTCTTAAGGTATACAACTGAGTATGGGAGCTACAAGAAAGCAGGAAGATAGATCCCAGCTACAGTAGTAAGTAGGTCCCCATGCAGTCTAGCAGCCAGCACGGTGTCACATTTGCAGCTGCTTTCCTGTGGAAGCTATCTTCAATACCACACTTTTTCTGTTCAGCTCCCATTGAAAGAATACATTTGTCAGTTAAGGTATACCGCTGAGTATGGGAGCTACAAGAAAGCAGGAAGGCAGACCCCAGCTACAGTAGTAAGTAGGTCCCCATGCAGTCTATCAGTCAGCACAGTGTCACTTTTGCAGCTGCTTTCCTTTGGGAGCTATCTTCAATACCACACTTTTTCTTTTCAGCTCCCATTGAAAGAATACGTTTGTCAGTTAAGGTATACCACTGAGTATGGGAGCTACAAGAAAGCAGGAAGGCAGACCCCAGCTACAGTAGTCAGTAGGTCCCCATGCAGTCTATCAGCCAGCACGGTGTCACATTTGCAGCTGCTTTCCTGTGGGAGCTATCTTCAATACCACAGTTTTTCTGTTCAGCTCCCATTGAAAAAACTACATTTTGTCTCTTAAGGTATATAACTGAGTATGGGAGCTACAAGAAAGCAGGAAGATAGATCCCAGCTACAGTAGTAAGTAGGTCCCCATGCAGTCTATCAGCCAGCACGGTGTCACATTTGCAGCTGCTTTCCTGTGGGAGCTATCTTCAATACCACACTTTTTCTGTTCAGCTCCCATTGAAAGAATACATTTGTCAGTTAAGGTATACCGCTGAGTATGGGAGCTACAAGAAAACAAGAAGATAGATCCCAGCTACAGTAGTAAGTAGGTCCTCATGCAGTCTAGCAGCCAGCACGGTGTCACATTTGCAGCTGCTTTCCTGTGGGAGCTATCTTCAATACCACACTTTTTCTGTTCAGCTCCCATTGAAAGAATACATTTGTCAGTTAAGGCATACCGCTGAGTGTGGGAGCTACAAGAAAGCAGCAAGGTAGACCCCAGCTACAGTAGTAAGTAGGTCCCCATGCAGTCTAGCAGCCAGCACGGTGTCACATTTGCAGCTGCTTTCCTGTGGGAGCTATCTTCAATACCACACTTTTTCTTCTCAGCTCCCATTGAAAAAACTACATTTTGTCAGTTAAGGTATACCGCTGAGTATGGGAGCTACAAGAAAGCAAGAAGATAGATCCCAGCTACAGTAGTAAGTAGGTCCCCATGCAGTCTATCAGCCAGCACGGTGTCACATTTGCAGCTGCTTTCCTGTGGGAGCTATCTTCAATACCACAGTTTTTCTGCTCAGCTCCCATTGAAAGAATACATTTGTCAGTTAAGGTATACTGCTGAGTATGGGAGCTACAAGAAAGCAGGAAGGAAGACCCCAGCTACAGTAGTAAGTAGGTCCCCATGCAGTCTAGCAGCCAGCACGGTGTCACATTTGCAGCTGCTTTCCTAATGGAGCTATCTTCAATACCACAATTTTTCTGTTCAGCTCCCATTGAAAGAATACTTTTGTCAGTTCAGGTATACCGCTGAGTATGGGAGCTACAAAAAAGCAAGAAGATAGATCCCAGCTACAGTAGTAAGTAGGTCCCCATGCAGTCTAGCAGCCAGCACGGTGTCACATTTGCAGCTGCTTTCCTGTGGGAGCTATCTTCAATACCACACTTTTTCTGTTCACCTCCCATTGAATAAACTACATTTTGTCTCTTAAGGTATACAACTGAGTATGGGAGCTACAAGAAAGCAGGAAGATAGATCCCAGCTACAGTAGTAAGTAGGTCCCCATGCAGTCTAGCAGCCAGCACGGTGTCACATTTGCAGCTGCTTTCCTGTGGGAGCTATCTTCAATACCACACTTTTTCTGTTCAGCTCCCATTGAAAAAATACATTTGTCTCTTAAGGTATATAACTGAGTATGGGAGCTACAAGAAAGCAGGAAGATAGATCCCAGCTACAGTAGTAAGTAGGTCCCCATGCAGTCTATCAGCCAGCACGGTGTCACATTTGCAGCTGCTTTCCTGTGGGAGCTATCTTCAATACCACACTTTTTCTGTTCAGCTCCCATTGAAAGAATACATTTGTCAGTTAAGGTATACCGCTGAGTATGGGAGCTACAAGAAAGCAGGAAGGAAGACCCCAGCTACAGTAGTAAGTAGGTCCCCATGCAGTCTAGCAGCCAGCACGGTGTCACATTTGCAGCTGCTTTCCTGTGGGAGCTATCTTCAATACCACACTTTTTCTGTTCAGCTCCCATTGAAAGAATACATTTGTCAGTTCAGGTATACCGCTGAGTATGGGAGCTACAAAAAAGCAAGAAGATAGATCCCAGCTACAGTAGTAAGTAGGTCCCCATGCAGTCTATCAGCCAGCACAGTGTCACATTTGCAGCTGCTTTCCTGTGGGAGCTATCTTCAATACCACACTTTTTCTGTTCAGCTCCATTGAAAGAATACATTTGTCAGTTAAGGAATACCGCTGAGTATGGGAGCTACAAGAAAGCAGGAAGATAGATCCCAGCTACAGTAGTAAGTAGATCCCCATGCAGTCTAGCAGCCAGCACGGTGTCACATTTGCAGCTGCTTTCCTGTGGGAGCTATCTTCAATACCACACTTTTTCTGTTCAGCTCCCATTGAAAAAACTACATTTTGTCTCTTAAGGTATATAACTGAGTATGGGAGCTACAAGAAAGCAGGAAGATAGATCCCAGCTACAGTAGTAAGTAGGTCCCCATGCAGTCTATCAGCCAGCACGGTGTCACATTTGCAGCTGCTTTCCTGTGGGAGCTATCTTCAATACCACACTTTTTCTGTTCAGCTCCCATTGAAAGAATACATTTGTCAGTTAAGGTATACAACTGAGTATGGGAGCTACAAGAAAGCAGGAAGGCAGACCCCAGCTACAGTAGTAAGTAGGTCCCCATGCAGTCTAGCAGCCAGCACGGTGTCACATTTGCAGCTGCTTTCCTGTGGGAGCTATCTTCAATACCACACTTTTTCTGTTCAGCTCCCATTGAAAAAACTACATTTTGTCTCTTAAGGTATAGAACTGAGTATGGGAGCTACAAGAAAGCAGGAAGATAGATCCCAGCTACAGTAGTAAGTAGGTCCCCATGCAGTCTATCAGCCAGCACGGTGTCACATTTGCAGCTGCTTTCCTGTGGGAGCTATCTTCAATACCACACTTTTTCTGTTCAGCTCCCATTGAAAAAACTACATTTTGTCAGTTAAGGTATACCGCTGAGTATGGGAGCTACAAGAAAGCAAGAAGATAGATCCCAGCTACAGTAGTAAGTAGGTCCCCATGCAGTCTAGCAGCCAGCACGGTGTCACATTTGCAGCTGCTTTCCTGTGGGAGCTATCTTCAATACCACACTTTTTCTGTTCAGCTCCCATTGAAAAAACTACATTTTGTCTCTTAAGGTATAGAACTGAGTATGGGAGCTACAAGAAAGCAGGAAGATAGATCCCAGCTACAGTAGTAAGTAGGTCCCCATGCAGTCTAGCAGCCAGCACGGTGTCACATTTGCAGCTGCTTTCCTGTGGGAGCTATCTTCAATACCACACTTTTTCTGTTCAGCTCCCATTGAAAGAATACATTTGTCAGTTAAGGTATACCGCTGAGTATGGGAGCTACAAGAAAGCAGGAAGGCAGACCCCAGCTACAGTAGTAAGTAGGTCCCCATGCAGTCTAGCAGCCAGCACAGTGTCACTTTTGCAGCTGCTTTCCTTTGGGAGCTATCTTCAATACCACACTTTTTCTTTTCAGCTCCCATTGAAAGAATACATTTGTCAGTTAAGGTATACCACTGAGTATGGGAGCTACAAGAAAGCAGGAAGGCAGACCCCAGCTACAGTAGTCAGTAGGTCCCCATGCAGTCTATCAGCCAGCACGGTGTCACATTTGCAGCTGCTTTCCTTTGGGAGCTATCTTCAATACCACAGTTTTTCTGTTCAGCTCCCATTGAAAAAACTACATTTTGTCTCTTAAGGTATATAACTGAGTATGGGAGCTACAAGAAAGCAGGAAGATAGATCCCAGCTACACTAGTAAGTAGGTCCCCATGCAGTCTATCAGCCAGCACGGTGTCACATTTGCAGCTGCTTTCCTGTGGGAGCTATCTTCAATACCACACTTTTTCTGTTCAGCTCCCATTGAAAGAATACATTTGTCAGTTAAGGTATACCGCTGAGTATGGGAGCTACAAGAAAGCAGGAAGGAAGACCCCAGCTACAGTAGTAAGTAGGTCCCCATGCAGTCTAGCAGCCAGCACGGTGTCACATTTGCAGCTGCTTTCCTGTGGGAGCTATCTTCAATACCACACTTTTTCTGTTCAGCTCCCATTGAAAAAACTACATTTTGTCTCTTAAGGTATAGAACTGAGTATGGGAGCTACAAGAAAGCAGGAAGATAGATCCCAGCTACAGTAGTAAGTAGGTCCCCATGCAGTCTATCAGCCAGCACGGTGTCACATTTGCAGCTGCTTTCCTGTGGGAGCTATCTTCAATACCACACTTTTTCTGCTCAGCTCCATTGAAAGAATACATTTGTCAGTTAAGGTATACCACTGAGTATGGGAGCTACAAGAAAGCAAGATAGATACCAGCTACAGTAGTAAGTAGGTCCCCATGCAGTCTAGCAGCCAGCACGGTGTCACATTTGCAGCTGCTTTCCTGTGGGAGCTATCTTCAATACCACACTTTTTCTGTTCAGCTCCCATTGAAAAAATTACATTTTGTCTCTTAAGGTATACAACTGAGTATGGGAGCTACAAGAAAGCAGGAAGATAGATCCCAGCTACAGTAGTAAGTAGGTCCCCATGCAGTCTAGCAGCCAGCACGGTGTCCCATTTGCAGCTGCTTTCCTGTGGGAGCTATCTTCAATACCACACTTTTTCTGTTCAGCTCCCATTGAAAGAATACATTTGTCAGTTAAGGTATACCACTGAGTATGGGAGCTACAAGAAAGCCGGAAGGCAGACTCCAGCTACAGTAGTAAGTAGGTCCCCATGCAGTCTAGCAGCCAGCACGGTGTCACATTTGCAGCTGCTTTCCTGTGGGAGCTATCTTCAATACCACACTTTTTCTGTTCAGCTCCCATTGAAAAAACTACGTTTTGTCAGTTAAGGTATAGAACTGAGTATGGGAGCTACAAGAAAGCAGGAAGATAGATCCCAGCTACAGTAGTAAGTAGGTCCCCATGCAGTCTATCAGCCAGCACGGTGTCACATTTGCAGCTGCTTTCCTGTGGGAGCTATCTTCAATACCACACTTTTTCTGCTCAGCTCCATTGAAAGAATACATTTGTCAGTTAAGGTATACCACTGAGTATGGGAGCTACAAGAAAGCAAGATAGATACCAGCTACAGTAGTAAGTAGGTCCCCATGCAGTCTAGCAGCCAGCACGGTGTCACATTTGCAGCTGCTTTCCTGTGGGAGCTATCTTCAATACCACACTTTTTCTGTTCAGCTCCCATTGAAAAAATTACATTTTGTCTCTTAAGGTATACAACTGAGTATGGGAGCTACAAGAAAGCAGGAAGATAGATCCCAGCTACAGTAGTAAGTAGGTCCCCATGCAGTCTAGCAGCCAGCACGGTGTCCCATTTGCAGCTGCTTTCCTGTGGGAGCTATCTTCAATACCACACTTTTTCTGTTCAGCTCCCATTGAAAGAATACATTTGTCAGTTAAGGTATACCACTGAGTATGGGAGCTACAAGAAAGCCGGAAGGCAGACTCCAGCTACAGTAGTAAGTAGGTCCCCATGCAGTCTAGCAGCCAGCACGGTGTCACATTTGCAGCTGCTTTCCTGTGGGAGCTATCTTCAATACCACACTTTTTCTGTTCAGCTCCCATTGAAAAAACTACGTTTTGTCAGTTAAGGTATAGAACTGAGTATGGGAGCTACAAGAAAGCAGGAAGATAGATCCCAGCTACAGTAGTAAGTAGGTCCCCATGCAGTCTAGCAGCCAGCACGGTGTCACATTTGCAGCTGCTTTCCTGTGGGAGCTATCTTCAATACCACAATTTTTCTGTTCAGCTCCCATTGAAAGAATACTTTTGTCAGTTCAGGTATACCGCTGAGTATGGGAGCTACAAAAAAGCAAGAAGATAGATCCCAGCTACAGTAGTAAGTAGGTCCCCATGCAGTCTAGCAGCCAGCACGGTGTCACATTTGCAGCTGCTTTCCTGTGGGAGCTATCTTCAATACCACACTTTTTCAGTTCACCTCCCATTGAATAAACTACATTTTGTCTCTTAAGGTATACAACTGAGTATGGGAGCTACAAGAAAGCAGGAAGATAGATCCCAGCTACAGTAGTAAGTAGGTCCCCATGCAGTCTAGCAGCCAGCACGGTGTCACATTTGCAGCTGCTTTCCTGTGGGAGCTATCTTCAATACCACACTTTTTCTGTTCAGCTCCCATTGAAAGAATACATTTGTCAGTTAAGGTATACCGCTGAGTATGGGAGCTACAAGAAAGCAGGAAGGCAGACCCCAGCTACAGTAGTAAGTAGGTCCCCATGCAGTCTAGCAGCCAGCACAGTGTCACTTTTGCAGCTGCTTTCCTTTGGGAGCTATCTTCAATACCACACTTTTTCTTTTCAGCTCCCATTGAAAGAATACATTTGTCAGTTAAGGTATACCACTGAGTATGGGAGCTACAAGAAAGCAGGAAGGCAGACCCCAGCTACAGTAGTCAGTAGGTCCCCATGCAGTCTATCAGCCAGCACGGTGTCACATTTGCAGCTGCTTTCCTTTGGGAGCTATCTTCAATACCACAGTTTTTCTGTTCAGCTCCCATTGAAAAAACTACATTTTGTCTCTTAAGGTATATAACTGAGTATGGGAGCTACAAGAAAGCAGGAAGATAGATCCCAGCTACACTAGTAAGTAGGTCCCCATGCAGTCTATCAGCCAGCACGGTGTCACATTTGCAGCTGCTTTCCTGTGGGAGCTATCTTCAATACCACACTTTTTCTGTTCAGCTCCCATTGAAAGAATACATTTGTCAGTTAAGGTATACCGCTGAGTATGGGAGCTACAAGAAAGCAGGAAGGAAGACCCCAGCTACAGTAGTAAGTAGGTCCCCATGCAGTCTAGCAGCCAGCACGGTGTCACATTTGCAGCTGCTTTCCTGTGGGAGCTATCTTCAATACCACACTTTTTCTGTTCAGCTCCCATTGAAAAAACTACATTTTGTCTCTTAAGGTATAGAACTGAGTATGGGAGCTACAAGAAAGCAGGAAGATAGATCCCAGCTACAGTAGTAAGTAGGTCCCCATGCAGTCTATCAGCCAGCACGGTGTCACATTTGCAGCTGCTTTCCTGTGGGAGCTATCTTCAATACCACACTTTTTCTGTTCAGCTCCATTGAAAGAATACATTTGTCAGTTAAGGTATACCGCTGAGTATGGGAGCTACAAGAAAGCAAGATAGATACCAGCTACAGTAGTAAGTAGGTCCCCATGCAGTCTAGCAGCCAGCACGGTGTCACATTTGCAGCTGCTTTCCTGTGGGAGCTATCTTCAATACCACACTTTTTCTGTTCAGCTCCCATTGAAAAAATTACATTTTGTCTCTTAAGGTATACAACTGAGTATGGGAGCTACAAGAAAGCAGGAAGATAGATCCCAGCTACAGTAGTAAGTAGGTCCCCATGCAGTCTAGCAGCCAGCACGGTGTCCCATTTGCAGCTGCTTTCCTGTGGGAGCTATCTTCAATACCACACTTTTTCTGTTCAGCTCCCATTGAAAGAATACATTTGTCAGTTAAGGTATACCACTGAGTATGGGAGCTACAAGAAAGCCGGAAGGCAGACTCCAGCTACAGTAGTAAGTAGGTCCCCATGCAGTCTAGCAGCCAGCACGGTGTCACATTTGCAGCTGCTTTCCTGTGGGAGCTATCTTCAATACCACACTTTTTCTGTTCAGCTCCCATTGAAAAAACTACGTTTTGTCAGTTAAGGTATAGAACTGAGTATGGGAGCTACAAGAAAGCAGGAAGATAGATCCCAGCTACAGTAGTAAGTAGGTCTCCATGCAGTCTATCAGCTAGCACGGTGTCACATTTGCAGCTGCTTTCCTGTGGGAGCTATCTTCAATACAACACTTTCTTCTCAGCTCCCATTGAAAAAACTACATTTTGTCAGTTAAGGTATACCCCTTAGTATCGGAGCTACAAGAAAGCAGGAAGGCAGACCCCAGCTACAGTAGTAAGTAGGTCCCCATGCAGTCTATCAGCCAGCACGGTGTCACATTTGCAGCTGCTTTCCTGTGGGAGCTATCTTCAATACTACAGTTTTACTGTTCAGCTCCCATTGAAAGAATACATTTGTCTCTTAAGGTATACCACTGAGTATGGCAGCTACAAGAAAGCAGGAAGGCAGACCCCAGCTACAGTAGTAAGTAGGTCCCCATGCAGTCTAGCAGCCAGCACAGTGTCACATTTGCAGCTGCTTTCCTGTGGGAGCTATCTTCAATACCACACTTTTTCTGTTCAGCTCCATTGAAAGAATACATTTGTCAGTTAAGGTATACCGCTGAGTATGGGAGCTACAAGAAAGCAGGAAGATAGATCCCAGCTACAGTAGTAAGTAGGTCCCCATGCAGTCTAGCAGCCAGCACGGTGTCACATTTGCAGCTGCTTTCCTGTGGGAGCTATCTTCAATACCACACTTTTTCTGTTCAGCTCCCATTGAAAGAATACATTTGTCAGTTAAGGTATACCGCTGAGTATGGGAGCTACAAGAAAGCAGGAAGGCAGACCCCAGCTACAGTAGTAAGTAGGTCCCCATGCAGTCTAGCAGCCAGCACAGTGTCACTTTTGCAGCTGCTTTCCTTTGGGAGCTATCTTCAATACCACACTTTTTCTTTTCAGCTCCCATTGAAAGAATACATTTGTCAGTTAAGGTATACCACTGAGTATGGGAGCTACAAGAAAGCAGGAAGGCAGACCCCAGCTACAGTAGTCAGTAGGTCCCCATGCAGTCTATCAGCCAGCACGGTGTCACATTTGCAGCTGCTTTCCTTTGGGAGCTATCTTCAATACCACAGTTTTTCTGTTCAGCTCCCATTGAAAAAACTACATTTTGTCTCTTAAGGTATATAACTGAGTATGGGAGCTACAAGAAAGCAGGAAGATAGATTCCAGCTACACTAGTAAGTAGGTCCCCATGCAGTCTATCAGCCAGCAAGGTGTCACATTTGCAGCTGCTTTCCTGTGGGAGCTATCTTCAATACCACACTTTTTCTGTTCAGCTCCCATTGAAAGAATACATTTGTCAGTTAAGGTATACTGCTGAGTATGGGAGCTACAAGAAAGCAGGAAGGAAGACCCCAGCTACAGTAGTAAGTAGGTCCCCATGCAGTCTAGCAGCCAGCACGGTGTCACATTTGCAGCTGCTTTCCTGTGGGAGCTATCTTCAATACCACACTTTTTCTGTTCAGCTCCCATTGAAAAAACTACATTTTGTCTCTTAAGGTATAGAACTGAGTATGGGAGCTACAAGAAAGCAGGAAGATAGATCCCAGCTACAGTAGTAAGTAGGTCCCCATGCAGTCTATCAGCCAGCACGGTGTCACATTTGCAGCTGCTTTCCTGTGGGAGCTATCTTCAATACCACACTTTTTCTGTTCAGCTCCATTGAAAGAATACATTTGTCAGTTAAGGTATACCGCTGAGTATGGGAGCTACAAGAAAGCAAGATAGATACCAGCTACAGTAGTAAGTAGGTCCCCATGCAGTCTAGCAGCCAGCACGGTGTCACATTTGCAGCTGCTTTCCTGTGGGAGCTATCTTCAATACCACACTTTTTCTGTTCAGCTCCCATTGAAAAAATTACATTTTGTCTCTTAAGGTATACAACTGAGTATGGGAGCTACAAGAAAGCAGGAAGATAGATCCCAGCTACAGTAGTAAGTAGGTCCCCATGCAGTCTAGCAGCCAGCACGGTGTCCCATTTGCAGCTGCTTTCCTGTGGGAGCTATCTTCAATACCACACTTTTTCTGTTCAGCTCCCATTGAAAGAATACATTTGTCAGTTAAGGTATACCACTGAGTATGGGAGCTACAAGAAAGCCGGAAGGCAGACTCCAGCTACAGTAGTAAGTAGGTCCCCATGCAGTCTAGCAGCCAGCACGGTGTCACATTTGCAGCTGCTTTCCTGTGGGAGCTATCTTCAATACCACACTTTTTCTGTTCAGCTCCCATTGAAAAAACTACGTTTTGTCAGTTAAGGTATAGAACTGAGTATGGGAGCTACAAGAAAGCAGGAAGATAGATCCCAGCTACAGTAGTAAGTAGGTCTCCATGCAGTCTATCAGCTAGCACGGTGTCACATTTGCAGCTGCTTTCCTGTGGGAGCTATCTTCAATACAACACTTTCTTCTCAGCTCCCATTGAAAAAACTACATTTTGTCAGTTAAGGTATACCCCTTAGTATCGGAGCTACAAGAAAGCAGGAAGGCAGACCCCAGCTACAGTAGTAAGTAGGTCCCCATGAAGTCTATCAGCCAGCACGGTGTCACATTTGCAGCTGCTTTCCTGTGGGAGCTATCTTCAATACCACACTTTTTCTGTTCAGCTTCCATTGAAAGAATACATTTGTCTGTTAAGGTATACCACTGAGTATGGGAGTTACAAGAAAGCAGGAAGATAGATCCCAGCTACAGTAGTAAGTAGGTCCCCATGCAGTCTAGCAGCCAGCACGGTGTCACATTTGCAGCTGCTTTCCTGTGGGAGCTATCTTCAATACCACACTTTTTCTGTTCAGCTCCCATTGAAAGAATACATTTGTCAGTTAAGGTATACCGCTGAGTGTGGGAGCTACAAGAAAGCAGCAAGGCAGACCCCAGCTACAGTAGTAAGTAGGTCCCCATGCAGTCTAGCAGCCAGCACGGTGTCACATTTGCAGCTGCTTTCCTTTGGGAGCTATCTTCAATACCACAGTTTTTCTGTTCAGCTCCCATTGAAAAAACTACATTTTGTCTCTTAAGGTATATAACTGAGTATGGGAGCTACAAGAAAGCAGGAAGATAGATCCCAGCTACAGTAGTAAGTAGGTCCCCATGCAGTCTATCAGCCAGCACGGTGTCACATTTGCAGCTGCTTTCCTGTGGGAGCTATCTTCAATACCACACTTTTTCTGTTCAGCTCCCATTGAAAGAATACATTTGTCAGTTAAGGTATACCGCTGAGTATGGGAGCTACAAGAAAGCAGGAAGGCAGACCCCAGCTACAGTAGTCAGTAGGTCCCCATGCAGTCTAGCAGCCAGCACGGTGTCACATTTGCAGCTGCTTTCCTGTGGGAGCTATCTTCAATACCACACTTTTTCTGTTCAGCTCCCATTGAAACAATACATTTGTCAGTTAAGGTATACCACTGAGTATGGGAGCTACAAGAAAGCAGCAAGGCAGACCCCAGCTACAGTAGTAAGTAGGTCCCCATGCAGTCTATCAGCCAGCACGGTGTCACATTTGCAGCTGCTTTCCTGTGGGAGCTATCTTCAATACCACAGTTTTTCTGCTCAGCTCCCATTGAAAGAATACATTTGTCAGTTAAGGTATACCGCTGAGTATGGGAGCTACAAGAAAGCAGGAAGGAAGACCCCAGCTACAGTAGTAAGTAGGTCCCCATGCAGTCTATCAGCCAGCACGGTGTCACATTTGCAGCTGCTTTCCTGTGGGAGCTATCTTCAATACCACAATTTTTCTGTTCAGCTCCCATTGAAAGAATACATTTGTCAGTTCAGGTATACCGCTGAGTATGGGAGCTACAAAAAAGCAAGAAGATAGATCCCAGCTACAGTAGTAAGTAGGTCCCCATGCAGTCTAGCAGCCAGCACGGTGTCACATTTGCAGCTGCTTTCCTGTGGGAGCTATCTTCAATACCACACTTTTTCTGTTCAGCTCCCATTGAAAAAACTACATTTTGTCTCTTAAGGTATACAACTGAGTATGGGAGCTACAAGAAAGCAGGAAGATAGATCCCAGCTACAGTAGTAAGTAGGTCCCCATGCAGTCTATCAGTCAGCACGGTGTCACATTTGCAGCTGCTTTCCTGTGGGAGCTATCTTCAATACCACACTTTTTCTGTTCAGCTCCCATTGAAAGAATACATTTGTCAGTTAAGGTATACCGCTGAGTATGGGAGCTACAAGAAAGCAGGAAGATAGATACCAGCTACAGTAGTAAGTAGGTCCCCATGCAGTCTAACAGCCAGCACGGTGTCACATATGCAGCTGCTTTCCTGTGGGAGCTATCTTCAATACCACACTTTTTCTGTTCAGCTCCCATTGAAAGAATACATTTGTCAGTTAAGGTATACCACTGAGTATGGGAGCTACAAGAAAGCAGGAAGATAGATCCCAGCTACAGTAGTAAGTAGGTCCCCATGCAGTCTATCAGCCAGCACGGTGTCACATTTGCAGCTGCTTTCCTGTGGGAGCTATCTTCAATACCACACTTTTTCTGTTCAGCTCCCATTGAAAGAATACATTTGTCAGTTAAGGTATACCACTGAGTATGGGAGCTACAAGAAAGCAGGAAGGCAGACCCCAGCTACAGCAGTAAGTAGGTCCCCATGCAGTCTATCAGCCAGCACGGTGTCACATTTGCAGCTGCTTTCCTGTGGGAGCTATCTTCAATACCACAGTTTTTCTGTTCAGCTCCCATTGAAAGAATACATTTGTCAGTTAAGGTATACCACTGAGCATGGGAGCTACAAGAAAGCAGGAAGGCAGACCCCAGCTACAGTAGTAAGTAGGTTCCCATGCAGGCTATCAGCCAGCACAGTGTCACATTTGCAGCTGCTTTCCTGTGGGAGCTATCTTCAATACCACACTTTTTCTTCTCAGCTCCCATTGAAAAAACTACATTTTGTCAGTTAAGGTATACCGCTGAGTATGGGAGCTACAAGAAAGCAAGAAGGTAGATCCCAGCTACAGTAGTAAGTAGGTCCCCATGCAGTCTAGCAGCCAGCACGGTGTCACATTTGCAGCTGCTTTCCTGTGGGAGCTATCTTCAATACCACAGTTTTTCTGCTCAGCTCCCATTGAAAGAATACATTTGTCAGTTAAGGTATACCGCTGAGTATGGGAGCTACAAGAAAGCAGGAAGGAAGACCCCAGCTACAGTAGTAAGTAGGTCCCCATGCAGTCTATCAGCCAGCACGGTGTCACTTTTGCAGCTGCTTTCCTTTGGGAGCTATCTTCAATACCACACTTTTTCTTTTCAGCTCCCATTGAAAGAATACATTTGTCAGTTAAGGTATACCACTGAGTATGGGTGCTACAAGAATGCAAGAAGGCAGACCCCACCTACAGTAGTCAGTAGGTCCCCATGCAGTCTATCAGCCAGCACGGTGTCACATTTGCAGCTGCTTTCCTTTGGGAGCTATCTTCAATACCACAGTTTTTCTGTTCAGCTCCCATTGAAAAAACTACATTTTGTCTCTTAAGGTATATAACTGAGTATGGGAGCTACAAGAAAGCAGGAAGATAGATCCCAGCTACAGTAGTAAGTAGGTCCCCATGCAGTCTATCAGCCAGCACGGTGTCACATTTGCAGCTGCTTTCCTGTGGGAGCTATCTTCAATACCACACTTTTTCTGTTCAGCTCCCATTGAAAGAATACATTTGTCAGTTAAGGTATACCGCTGAGTATGGGAGCTACAAGAAAGCAGGAAGGCAGACCCCAGCTACAGTAGTCAGTAGGTCCCCATGCAGTCTATCAGCCAGCACGGTGTCACATTTGCAGCTGCTTTCCTGTGGGAGCTATCTTCAATACCACACTTTTTCTGTTCAGCTCCCATTGAAAGAATACATTTGTCAGTTAAGGTATACCACTGAGTATGGGAGCTACAAGAAAGCAGGAAGGCAGACCCCAGCTACAGTAGTAAGTAGGTCCCCATGCAGTCTATCAGCCAGCACAGTGTCACATTTGCAGCTGCTTTCCTGTGGGAGCTATCTTCAATACCACACTTTTTCTGTTCAGCTTCCATTGAAAGAATACATTTGTCTGTTAAGGTATACCACTGAGTATGGGAGTTACAAGAAAGCAGGAAGATAGATCCCAGCTACAGTAGTAAGTAGGTCCCCATGCAGTCTAGCAGACAGCACGGTGTCACATTTGCAGCTGCTTTCCTGTGGGAGCTATCTTCAATACCACACTTTTTCTGTTCAGCTCCCATTGAAAGAATACATTTGTCAGTTAAGGTATACCGCTGAGTGTGGGAGCTACAAGAAAGCAGCAAGGCAGACCCCAGCTACAGTAGTAAGTAGGTCCCCATGCAGTCTAGCAGCCAGCACGGTGTCACATTTGCAGCTGCTTTCCTTTGGGAGCTATCTTCAATACCACAGTTTTTCTGTTCAGCTCCCATTGAAAAAACTACATTTTGTCTCTTAAGGTATATAACTGAGTATGGGAGCTACAAGAAAGCAGGAAGATAGATCCCAGCTACAGTAGTAAGTAGGTCCCCACGCAGTCTATCAGCCAGCACGGTGTCACATTTGCAGCTGCTTTCCTGTGGGAGCTATCTTCAATACCACACTTTTTCTGTTCAGCTCCCATTGAAAGAATACATTTGTCAGTTAAGGTATACCGCTGAGTATGGGAGCTACAAGAAAGCAGGAAGGCAGACCCCAGCTACAGTAGTCAGTAGGTCCCCATGCAGTCTATCAGCCAGCACGGTGTCACATTTGCAGCTGCTTTCCTGTGGGAGCTATCTTCAATACCACACTTTTTCTGTTCAGCTCCCATTGAAAGAATACATTTGTCAGTTAAGGTATACCACTGAGTATGGGAGCTACAAGAAAGCAGGAAGGCAGACCCCAGCTACAGTAGTAAGTAGGTCCCCATGCAGTCTATCAGCCAGCACAGTGTCACATTTGCAGCTGCTTTCCTGTGGGAGCTATCTTCAATACCACACTTTTTCTGTTCAGCTTCCATTGAAAGAATACATTTGTCTGTTAAGGTATACCACTGAGTATGGGAGTTACAAGAAAGCAGGAAGATAGATCCCAGCTACAGTAGTAAGTAGGTCCCCATGCAGTCTAGCAGCCAGCACGGTGTCACATTTGCAGCTGCTTTCCTGTGGGAGCTATCTTCAATACCACACTTTTTCTGTTCAGCTCCCATTGAAAGAATACATTTGTCAGTTAAGGTATACCGCTGAGTGTGGGAGCTACAAGAAAGCAGCAAGGCAGACCCCAGCTACAGTAGTAAGTAGGTCCCCATGCAGTCTAGCAGCCAGCACGGTGTCACTTTTGCAGCTGCTTTCCTTTGGGAGCTATCTTCAATACCACACTTTTTCTGTTCAGCTCCCATTGAAAGAATACATTTGTCAGTTAAGGTATACCACTGAGTATGGGAGCTACAAGAAAGCAGGAAGGCAGACCCCACCTACAGTAGTCAGTAGGTCCCCATGCAGTCTATCAGCCAGCACGGTGTCACATTTGCAGCTGCTTTCCTTTGGGAGCTATCTTCAATACCACAGTTTTTCTTTTCAGCTCCCTTTGAAAAAACTACATTTTGTCTCTTAAGGTATATAACTGAGTATGGGAGCTACAAGAAAGCAGGAAGATAGATCCCAGCTACAGTAGTAAGTAGGTCCCCATGCAGTCTATCAGCCAGCACGGTGTCACATTTGCAGCTGCTTTCCTGTGGGAGCTATCTTCAATACCACACTTTTTCTGTTCAGCTCCCATTGAAAAAATTACATTTTGTCTCTTAAGGTATACAACTGAGTATGGGAGCTACAAGAAAGCAGCAAGGCAGACCCCAGCTACAGTAGTAAGTAGGTCCCCATGCAGTCTAGCAGCCAGCACGGTGTCACATTTGCAGCTGCTTTCCTGTGGGAGCTATCTTCAATACCACACTTTTTCTGTTCAGCTCCCATTGAAAGAATACATTTGTCAGTTCAGGTATACCGCTGAGTATGGGAGCTACAAAAAAGCAAGAAGATAGATCCCAGCTACAGTAGTAAGTAGGTCCCCATGCAGTCTAGCAGCCAGCACGGTGTCACATTTGCAGCTGCTTTCCTGTGGGAGCTATCTTCAATACCACACTTTTTCTGTTCAGCTCCCATTGAAAAAACTACATTTTGTCTCTTAAGGTATACAACTGAGTATGGGAGCTACAAGAAAGCAGGAAGATAGATCCCAGCTACAGTAGTAAGTAGGTCCCCATGCAGTCTATCAGCCAGCACGGTGTCACATTTGCAGCTGCTTTCCTGTGGGAGCTATCTTCAATACCACACTTTTTCTGTTCAGCTCCCATTGAAAGAATACATTTGTCAGTTAAGGTATACCACTGAGTATGGGAGCTACAAGAAAGCAGCAAGGCAGACCCCAGCTACAGTAGTAAGTAGGTCCCCATGCAGTCTATCAGCCAGCACGGTGTCACATTTGCAGCTGCTTTCCTGTGGGAGCTATCTTCAATACCACAGTTTTTCTGTTCAGCTCCCATTGAAAGAATACATTTGTCAGTTAAGGTATACCACTGAGTATGGGAGCTACAAGAAAGCAGGAAGGCAGACCCCAGCTACAGTAGTAAGTAGGTCCCCATGCAGTCTATCAGCCAGCACAGTGTCACATTTGCAGCTGCTTTCCTGTGGGAGCTATCTTCAATACCACACTTTTTCTGTTCAGCTCCCATTGAAAGAATACATTTGTCAGTTAAGGTATACCACTGAGTATGGGAGTTACAAGAAAGCAGGAAGATAGATCCCAGCTACAGTAGTAAGTAGGTCCCCATGCAGTCTAGCAGCCAGCACGGTGTCACATTTGCAGCTGCTTTCCTGTGGGAGCTATCTTCAATACCACACTTTTTCTGTTCAGCTCCCATTGAAAGAATACATTTGTCAGTTAAGGTATACCGCTGAGTGTGGGAGCTACAAGAAAGCAGCAAGGCAGACCCCAGCTACAGTAGTAAGTAGGTCCCCATGCAGTCTAGCAGCCAGCACGGTGTCACATTTGCAGCTGCTTTCCTGTGGGAGCTATCTTCAATACCACACTTTTTCTTCTCAGCTCCCATTGAAAAAACTACATTTTGTCAGTTAAGGTATACCGCTGAGTATGGGAGCTAGAAGAAAGCAAGAAGGTAGATCCCAGCTACAGTAGTAAGTAGGTCCCCATGCAGTCTAGCAGCCAGCACGGTGTCACATTTGCAGCTGCTTTCCTGTGGGAGCTATCTTCAATACCACAGTTTTTCTGCTCAGCTCCCATTGAAAGAATACATTTGTCAGTTAAGGTATACCGCTGAGTATGGGAGCTACAAGAAAGCAGGAAGGAAGACCCCAGCTACAGTAGTAAGTAGGTCCCCATGCAGTCTATCAGCCAGCACGGTGTCACTTTTGCAGCTGCTTTCCTTTGGGAGCTATCTTCAATACCACACTTTTTCTTTTCAGCTCCCATTGAAAGAATACATTTGTCAGTTAAGGTATACCACTGAGTATGGGAGCTACAAGAATACAGGAAGGCAGACCCCACCTACAGTAGTCAGTAGGTCCCCATGCAGTCTATCAGCCAGCACGGTGTCACATTTGCAGCTGCTTTCCTTTGGGAGCTATCTTCAATACCACAGTTTTTCTGTTCAGCTCCCATTGAAAAAACTACATTTTGTCTCTTAAGGTATATAACTGAGTATGGGAGCTACAAGAAAGCAGGAAGATAGATCCCAGCTACAGTAGTAAGTAGGTCCCCATGCAGTCTATCAGCCAGCACGGTGTCACATTTGCAGCTGCTTTCCTGTGGGAGCTATCTTCAATACCACACTTTTTCTGTTCAGCTCCCATTGAAAGAATACATTTGTCAGTTAAGGTATACCGCTGAGTATGGGAGCTACAAGAAAGCAGGAAGGCAGACCCCAGCTACAGTAGTCAGTAGGTCCCCATGCAGTCTATCAGCCAGCACGGTGTCACATTTGCAGCTGCTTTCCTGTGGGAGCTATCTTCAATACCACACTTTTTCTGTTCAGCTCCCATTGAAAGAATACATTTGTCAGTTAAGGTATACCACTGAGTATGGGAGCTACAAGAAAGCAGGAAGGCAGACCCCAGCTACAGTAGTAAGTAGGTCCCCATGCAGTCTATCAGCCAGCACAGTGTCACATTTGCAGCTGCTTTCCTGTGGGAGCTATCTTCAATACCACACTTTTTCTGTTCAGCTTCCATTGAAAGAATACATTTGTCTGTTAAGGTATACCACTGAGTATGGGAGTTACAAGAAAGCAGGAAGATAGATCCCAGCTACAGTAGTAAGTAGGTCCCCATGCAGTCTAGCAGCCAGCACGGTGTCACATTTGCAGCTGCTTTCCTGTGGGAGCTATCTTCAATACCACACTTTTTCTGTTCAGCTCCCATTGAAAGAATACATTTGTCAGTTAAGGTATACCGCTGAGTGTGGGAGCTACAAGAAAGCAGCAAGGCAGACCCCAGCTACAGTAGTAAGTAGGTCCCCATGCAGTCTAGCAGCCAGCACGGTGTCACTTTTGCAGCTGCTTTCCTTTGGGAGCTATCTTCAATACCACACTTTTTCTGTTCAGCTCCCATTGAAAGAATACATTTGTCAGTTAAGGTATACCACTGAGTATGGGAGCTACAAGAAAGCAGGAAGATAGATCCCAGCTACAGTAGTAAGTAGGTCCCCATGCAGTCTATCAGCCAGCACGGTGTCACATTTGCAGCTGCTTTCCTGTGGGAGCTATCTTCAATACCACACTTTTTCTGTTCAGCTCCCATTGAAAGAATACATTTGTCAGTTAAGGTATACCACTGAGTATGGGAGTTACAAGAAAGCAGGAAGATAGATCCCAGCTACAGTAGTAAGTAGGTCCCCATGCAGTCTAGCAGCCAGCACGGTGTCACATTTGCAGCTGCTTTCCTGTGGGAGCTATCTTCAATACCACACTTTTTCTGTTCAGCTCCCATTGAAAGAATACATTTGTCAGTTAAGGTATACCGCTGAGTGTGGGAGCTACAAGAAAGCAGCAAGGCAGACCCCAGCTACAGTAGTAAGTAGGTCCCCATGCAGTCTAGCAGCCAGCACGGTGTCACTTTTGCAGCTGCTTTCCTTTGGGAGCTATCTTCAATACCACACTTTTTCTGTTCAGCTCCCATTGAAAGAATACATTTGTCAGTTAAGGTATACCACTGAGTATGGGAGCTACAAGAAAGCAGGAAGGCAGACCCCACCTACAGTAGTCAGTAGGTCCCCATGCAGTCTATCAGCCAGCACGGTGTCACATTTGCAGCTGCTTTCCTTTGGGAGCTATCTTCAATACCACAGTTTTTCTTTTCAGCTCCCTTTGAAAAAACTACATTTTGTCTCTTAAGGTATATAACTGAGTATGGGAGCTACAAGAAAGCAGGAATATAGATCCCAGCTACAGTAGTAAGTAGGTCCCCATGCAGTCTATCAGCCAGCACGGTGTCACATTTGCAGCTGCTTTCCTGTGGGAGCTATCTTCAATACCACACTTTTTCTGTTCAGCTCTCATTGAAAAAATTACATTTTGTCTCTTAAGGTATACAACTGAGTATGGGAGCTACAAGAAAGCAGGAAGATAGATCCCAGCTACAGTATTAAGTAGGTCCCCATGCAGTCTATCAGCCAGCACGGTGTCACATTTGCAGCTGCTTTCCTGTGGGAGCTATCTTCAATACCACACTTTTTCTGTTCAGCTCCCATTGAAAGAATACATTTGTCAGTTAACGTATACCGCTGAGTATGGGAGCTACAAGAAAGCAGGAAGATAGATCCCAGCTACAGTAGTAAGTAGGTCCCCATGCAGTCTAGCAGCCAGCACGGTGTCACATTTGCAGCTGCTTTCCTGTGGGAGCTATCTTCAATACCACGCTTTTTCTGTTCAGCTCCCATTGAAAGAATACATTTGTCAGTTAAGGTATACCACTGAGTATGGGAGCTACAAGAAAGCAGGAAGATAGATCCCAGCTACAGTAGTAAGTAGGTCCCCATGCAGTCTATCAGCCAGCACGGTGTCACATTTGCAGCTGCTTTCCTGTGGGAGCTATCTTCAATACCACACTTTTTCTGTTCAGCTCCCATTGAAAGAATACATTTGTCAGTTAAGGTATACCGCTGAGTATGGGAGCTACAAGAAAGCAGGAAGATAGATACCAGCTACAGTAGTAAGTAGGTCCCCATGCAGTCTAGCAGCCAGCACGGTGTCACATTTGCAGCTGCTTTCCTGTGGGAGCTATCTTCAATACCACACTTTTTCTTCTCAGCTCCCATTGAAAAAACTACATTTTTTCAGTTAAGGTATACCGCTGAGTATGGGAGCTACAAGAAAGCAAGAAGATAGATCCCAGCTACAGTAGTAAGTAGGTCCCCATGCAGTCTAGCAGCCAGCACGGTGTCACATTTGCAGCTGCTTTCCTGTGGGAGCTATCTTCAATACCACAGTTTTTCTGTTCAGCTCCCATTGAAAGAATACATTTGTCAGTTAAGGTATACCACTGAGTATGGGAGCTACAAGAAAGCAGGAAGGCAGACCCCAGCTACAGTAGTAAGTAGGTTCCCATGCAGTCTATCAGCCAGCACAGTGTCACATTTGCAGCTGCTTTCCTGTGGGAGCTATCTTCAATACCACACTTTTTCTGTTCAGCTTCCATTGAAAGAATACATTTGTCTGTTAAGGTATACCACTGAGTATGGGAGTTACAAGAAAGCAGGAAGATAGATCCCAGCTACAGTAGTAAGTAGGTCCCCATGCAGTCTAGCAGCCAGCACGGTGTCACATTTGCAGCTGCTTTCCTGTGGGAGCTATCTTCAATACCACACTTTTTCTGTTCAGCTCCCATTGAAAGAATACATTTGTCAGTTAAGGTATACCGCTGAGTGTGGGAGCTACAAGAAAGCAGCAAGGCAGACCCCAGCTACAGTAGTAAGTAGGTCCCCATGCAGTCTAGCAGCCAGCACGGTGTCACTTTTGCAACTGCTTTCCTTTGGGAGCTATCTTCAATACCACACTTTTTCTGTTCAGCTCCCATTGAAAGAATACATTTGTCAGTTAAGGTATACCACTGAGTATGGGAGCTACAAGAAAGCAGGAAGGCAGACCCCACCTACAGTAGTCAGTAGGTCCCCATGCAGTCTATCAGCCAGCACGGTGTCACATTTGCAGCTGCTTTCCTTTGGGAGCTATCTTCAATACCACAGTTTTTCTTTTCAGCTCCCTTTGAAAAAACTACATTTTGTCTCTTAAGGTATATAACTGAGTATGGGAGCTACAAGAAAGCAGGAAGATAGATCCCAGCTACAGTAGTAAGTAGGTCCCCATGCAGTCTATCAGCCAGCACGGTGTCACATTTGCAGCTGCTTTCCTGTGGGAGCTATCTTCAATACCACACTTTTTCTGTTCAGCTCCCATTGAAAAAATTACATTTTGTCTCTTAAGGTATACAACTGAGTATGGGAGCTACAAGAAAGCAGGAAGATAGATCCCAGCTACAGTAGTAAGTAGGTCCCCATGCAGTCTATCAGCCAGCACGGTGTCACATTTGCAGCTGCTTTCCTGTGGGAGCTATCTTCAATACCACACTTTTTCTGTTCAGCTCCCATTGAAAGAATACATTTGTCAGTTAAGGTATACCGCTGAGTATGGGAGCTACAAGAAAGCAGGAAGATAGATACCAGCTACAGTAGTAAGTAGGTCCCCATGCAGTCTAGCAGCCAGCACGGTGTCACATTTGCAGCTGCTTTCCTGTGGGAGCTATCTTCAATACCACACTTTTTCTGTTCAGCTCCCATTGAAAGAATACATTTGTCAGTTAAGGTATACCACTGAGTATGGGAGCTACAAGAAAGCAGGAAGATAGATCCCAGCTACAGTAGTAAGTAGGTCCCCATGCAGTCTATCAGCCAGCACGGTGTCACATTTGCAGCTGCTTTCCTGTGGGAGCTATCTTCAATACCACACTTTTTCTGTTCAGCTCCCATTGAAAGAATACATTTGTCAGTTAAGGTATACCGCTGAGTATGGGAGCTACAAGAAAGCAGGAAGATAGATACCAGCTACAGTAGTAAGTAGGTCCCCATGTAGTATAGCAGCCAGCACGGTGTCACATTTGCAGCTGCTTTCCTTTGGGAGCTATCTTCAATACCACAGTTTTTCTTTTCAGCTCCCTTTGAAAAAACTACATTTTGTCTCTTAAGGTATATAACTGAGTATGGGAGCTACAAGAAAGCAGGAAGATAGATCCCAGCTACAGTAGTAAGTAGGTCCCCATGCAGTCTATCAGCCAGCACGGTGTCACATTTGCAGCTGCTTTCCTGTGGGAGCTATCTTCAATACCACAGTTTTTCTGCTCAGCTCCCATTGAAAGAATACATTTGTCAGTTAAGGTATACCGCTGAGTATGGGAGCTACAAGAAAGCAGGAAGGAAGACCCCAGCTACAGTAGTAAGTAGGTCCCCATGCAGTCTAGCAGCCAGCACGGTGTCACATTTGCAGCTGCTTTCCTGTGGGAGCTATCTTCAATACCACACTTTTTCTGTTCAGCTCCCATTGAAAGAATACATTTGTCAGTTCAGGTATACCGCTGAGTATGGGAGCTACAAAAAAGCAAGAAGATAGATCCCAGCTACAGTAGTAAGTAGGTCCCCATGCAGTCTGGCAGCCAGCACGGTGTCACATTTGCAGCTGCTTTCCTGTGGGAGCTATCTTCAATACCACACTTTTTCTGTTCAGCTCCCATTGAAAAAACTACATTTTGTCTCTTAAGGTATACAACTGAGTATGGGACCTACAAGAAAGCAGGAAGATAGATCCCAGCTACAGTAGTAAGTAGGTCCCCATGCAGTCTAGCAGCCAGCACGGTGTCACATTTGCAGCTGCTTTCCTGTGGGAGCTATCTTCAATACCACACTTTTTCTGTTCAGCTCCCATTGAAAGAATACATTTGTCAGTTAAGGTATACCGCTGAGTATGGGAGCTACAAGAAAGCAGGAAGGCAGACCCCAGCTACAGTAGTAAGTAGGTCCCCATGCAGTCTATCAGCCAGCACAGTGTCACTTTTGCAGCTACTTTCCTTTGGGAGCTATCTTCAATACCACACTTTTTCTTTTCAGCTCCCATAGAAAGAATACATTTGTCAGTTAAGGTATACCACTGAGTATGGGAGCTACAAGAAAGCAGGAAGGCAGACCCCAGCTACAGTAGTAAGTAGGTCCCCATGCAGTCTATCAGCCAGCACGGTGTCACATTTGCAGCTGCTTTCCTGTGGGAGCTATCTTCAATACCACAGTTTTACTGTTCAGCTCCCATTGAAAGAATACATTTGTCTCTTAAGGTATACCACTGAGTATGGGAGCTACAAGAAAGCAGGAAGGCAGACCCCAGCTACAGTAGTAAGTAGGTCCCCATGCAGTCTAGCAGCCAGCACGGTGTCACATTTGCAGCTGCTTTCCTGTGGGAGCTATCTTCAATACCACACTTTTTCTGTTCAGCTCCCATTGAAAGAATACATTTGTCAGTTAACGTATACCGCTGAGTATGGGAGCTACAAGAAAGCAGGAAGATAGATCCCAGCTACAGTAGTAAGTAGGTCCCCATGCAGTCTAGCAGCCAACACGGTGTCACATTTGCAGCTGCTTTCCTGTGGGAGCTATCTTCAATACCACACTTTTTCTGTTCAGCTCCCATTGAAAGAATACATTAGTCAGTTAAGGTATACCGCTGAGTATGGGAGCTACAAGAAAGCAGGAAGGAAGACCCCAGCTACAGTAGTAAGTAGGTCCCCATGCAGTCTAGCAGCCAGCACGGTGTCACATTTGCAGCTGCTTTCCTGTGGGAGCTATCTTCAATACCACACTTTTTCTGTTCAGCTCCCATTGAAAGAATACATTTGTCAGTTAACGTATACCGATGAGTATGGGAGCTACAAGAAAGCAGGAAGATAGATCCCAGCTACAGTAGTAAGTAGGTCCCCATGCAGTCTAGCAGCCAACACGGTGTCACATTTGCAGCTGCTTTCCTGTGGGAGCTATCTTCAATACCACACTTTTTCTGTTCAGCTCCCATTGAAAGAATACATTTGTCAGTTAAGGTGTACCACTGAGTATGGGAGCTACAAGAAAGCAGGAAGGCAGACCCCAGCTACAGTAGTAAGTAGGTTCCCATGCAGTCTATCAGCCAGCACAGTGTCACATTTGCAGCTGCTTTCCTGTGGGAGCTATCTTCAATACCACACTTTTTCTGTTCAGCTCCCATTGAAAGAATACATTTGTCGGTTAAGGTATACCACTGAGTATGGGAGCTATAAGAAAGCAGGAAGATAGATCCCAGCTACAGTAGTAAGTAGGTCCCCATGCAGTCTATCAGCCAGCACGGTGTCACATTTGCAGCTGCTTTCCTGTGGGAGCTATCTTCAATACCACACTTTTTCTGTTCAGCTCCCATTGAAAGAATACATTTGTCAGTTCAGGTATACCGCTGAGTATGGGAGCTACAAAAAAGCAAGAAGATAGATCCCAGCTACAGTAGTAAGTAGGTCCCCATGCAGTCTGGCAGCCAGCACGGTGTCACATTTGCAGCTGCTTTCCTGTGGGAGCTATCTTCAATACCACACTTTTTCTGTTCAGCTCCCATTGAAAAAACTACATTTTGTCTCTTAAGGTATACAACTGAGTATGGGAGCTACAAGAAAGCAGGAAGATAGATCCCAGTTACAGTAGTAAGTAGGTCCCCATGCAGTCTAGCAGCCAGCACGGTGTCACATTTGTAGCTGCTTTCCTTTGGGAGCTATCTTCAATACCACAGTTTTTCTGTTCAGCTCCCATTGAAAGAATACATTAGTCAGTTAAGGTATACCGCTGAGTATGGGAGCTACAAGAAAGCAGGAAGGAAGAACCCAGCTACAGTAGTAAGTAGGTCCCCATGCAGTCTAGCAGCCAGCACGGTGTCACATTTGCAGCTGCTTTCCTGTGGGAGCTATCTTCAATACCACACTTTTTCTGTTCAGCTCCCATTGAAAGAATACATTTGTCAGATAAGGTGTACCACTGAGTATGGGAGCTACAAGAAAGCAGGAAGGCAGACCCCAGCTACAGTAGTAAGTAGGTTCCCATGCAGTCTATCAGCCAGCACAGTGTCACATTTGCAGCTGCTTTCCTGTGGGAGCTATCTTCAATACCACACTTTTTCTGTTCAGCTCCCATTGAAAGAATACATTTGTCGGTTAAGGTATACCACTGAGTATGGGAGCTATAAGAAAGCAGGAAGATAGATCCCAGCTACAGTAGTAAGTAGGTCCCCATGCAGTCTATCAGCCACCACGGTGTCACATTTGCAGCTGCTTTCCTGTGGGAGCTATCTTCAATACCACACTTTTTCTGTTCAGCTCCCATTGAAAGAATACATTTGTCAGTTAAGGTATACCGCTGAGTGTGGGAGCTACAAGAAAGCAGCAAGGCAGACCCCAGCTACAGTAGTAAGTAGGTCCCCATGCAGTCTAGGAGCCAGCACGGTGTCACATTTGCAGCTGCTTTCCTGTGGGAGCTATCTTCAATACCACACTTTTTCTGTTCAGCTCCCATTGAAAAAACTACATTTTGTCTCTTAAGGTATACAACTGAGTATGGGAGCTACAAGAAAGCAGGAAGATAGATCCCAGCTACAGTAGTAAGTAGGTCCCCATGCAGTCTATCAGCCAGCACGGTGTCACATTTGCAGCTGCTTTCCTGTGGGAGCTATCTTCAATACCACAGTTTTTCTGCTCAGCTCCCATTGAAAGAATACATTTTTCAGTTAAGGTATACCGCTGAGTATGGGAGCTACAAGAAAGCAGGAAGGCAGACCCCACCTACAGTAGTCAGTAGGTCCCCATGCAGTCTATCAGCCAGCACGGTGTCACATTTGCAGCTGCTTTCCTTTGGGAGCTATCTTCAATACCACAGTTTTTCTGTTCAGCTCCCTTTGAAAAAACTACATTTTGTCTCTTAAGGTATATAACTGAGTATGGGAGCTACAAGAAAGCAGGAAGATAGATCCCAGCTACAGTAGTAAGTAGGTCCCCATGCAGTCTAGCAGCCAGCACGGTGTCACATTTGCAGCTGCTTTCCTGTGGGAGCTATCTTCAATACCACACTTTTTCTGTTCAGCTCCCATTGAAAGAATACATTTGTCAGTTAACGTATACCACTGAGTATGGGAGCTACAAGAAAGCAGGAAGATAGATCCCAGCTACAGTAGTAAGTAGGTCCCCATGCAGTCTAGCAGCCAGCACGGTGTCACATTTGCAGCTGCTTTCCTGTGGGAGCTATCTTCAATACCACACTTTTTCTGTTCAGCTCCCATTGAAAGAATACATTTGTCAGTTAACGTATACCGCTGAGTATGGGAGCTACAAGAAAGCAGGAAGATAGATCCCAGCTACAGTAGTAAGTAGGTCCCCATGCAGTCTAGCAGCCAGCACGGTGTCACATTTGCAGCTGCTTTCCTGTGGGAGCTATCTTCAATACCACACTTTTTCTGTTCAGCTCCCATTGAAAGAATACATTTGTCAGTTAAGGTGTACCACTGAGTATGGGAGCTACAAGAAAGCAGGAAGGCAGACCCCAGCTACAGTAGTAAGTAGGTTCCCATGCAGTCTATCAGCCAGCACGGTGTCACATTTGCAGCTGCTTTCCTGTGGGAGCTATCTTCAATACCACACTTTTTCTGTTCAGCTCCCATTGAAAGAATACATTTGTCGGTTAAGGTATACCACTGAGTATGGGAGCTATAAGAAAGCAGGAAGATAGATCCCAGCTACAGTAGTAAGTAGGTCCCCATGCAGTCTATCAGCCAGCACGGTGTCACATTTGCAGCTGCTTTCCTGTGGGAGCTATCTTCAATACCACACTTTTTCTGTTCAGCTCCCATTGAAAAAACTACATTTTGTCTCTTAAGGTATACAACTGAGTATGGGAGCTACAAGAAAGCAGGAAGATAGATCCCAGCTACAGTAGTAAGTAGGTCCCCATGCAGTCTAGGAGCCAGCACGGTGTCACATTTGCAGCTGCTTTCCTGTGGGAGCTATCTTCAATACCACACTTTTTCTGTTCAGCTCCCATTGAAAGAATACATTTGTCAGTTAAGGTATACGGCTGAGTATGGGAGCTACAAGAAAGCAGGAAGATAGATCCCAGCTACAGTAGTAAGTAGGTCCCCATGCAGTCTATCAGCCAGCACGGTGTCACATTTGCAGCTGCTTTCCTGTGGGAGCTATCTTCAATACCACACTTTTTCTTTTCAGCTCCCATTGAAAGAATACATTTGTCAGTTAAGGTATACCACTGAGTATGGGAGCTACAAGAAAGCAGGAAGGCAGACCCCAGCTACAGTAGTAAGTAGGTCCCCATGCAGTCTATCAGCCAGCACGGTGTCACATTTGCAGCTGCTTTCCTGTGGGAGCTATCTTCAATACCACACTTTTTCTGTTCAGCTCCCATTGAAAGAATACATTTGTCGGTTAAGGTATACCACTGAGTATGGGAGCTATAAGAAAGCAGGAAGATAGATCCCAGCTACAGTAGTAAGTAGGTCCCCATGCAGTCTAGCAGCCAGCACGGTGTCACATTTGCAGCTGCTTTCCTGTGGGAGCTACCTTCAATACCACACTTTTTCTGTTCAGCTCCCATTGAAAGAATACATTTGTCAGTTAAGGTATACCGCTGAGTGTGGGAGCTACAAGAAAGCAGCAAGGCAGACCCCAGCTACAGTAGTAAGTAGGTCCCCATGCAGTCTATCAGCCAGCACGGTGTCACATTTGCAGCTGCTTTCCTGTGGGAGCTATCTTCAATACCACACTTTTTCTGTTCAGCTCCCATTGAAAGAATACATTTGTCAGTTAAGGTATACCACTGAGTATGGGAGCTACAAGAAAGCAGGAAGGAAGACCCCAGCTACAGTAGTAAGTAGGTCCCCATGCAGTCTAGCAGCCAGCACGGTGTCACATTTGCAGCTGCTTTCCTGTGGGAGCTATCTTCAATACCACAGTTTTTCTGTTCAGCTCCCATTGAAAGAATACATTTGTCAGTTAACGTATACCGCTGAGTATGGGAGCTACAAGAAAGCAGGAAGATAGATCCCAGCTACAGTAGTAAGTAGGTTCCCATGCAGTCTATCAGCCAGCACGGTGTCACATTTGCAGCTGCTTTCCTGTGGGAGCTATCTTCAATACCACACTTTTTCTGTTCAGCTCCCATTGAAAGAATACATTTGTCGGTTAAGGTATACCACTGAGTATGGGAGCTATAAGAAAGCAGGAAGATAGATCCCAGCTACAGTAGTAAGTAGGTCTCCATGCAGTCTATCAGCCAGCACGGTGTCACATTTGCAGCTGCTTTCCTGTGGGAGCTATCTTCAATACCACACTTTTTCTGTTCAGCTCCCATTGAAAAAACTACATTTTGTCTCTTAAGGTATACAACTGAGTATGGGAGCTACAAGAAAGCAGGAAGATAGATCCCAGCTACAGTAGTAAGTAGGTCCCCATGCAGTCTAGGAGCCAGCACGGTGTCACATTTGCAGCTGCTTTCCTGTGGGAGCTATCTTCAATACCACACTTTTTCTGTTCAGCTCCCATTGAAAGAATACATTTGTCAGTTAAGGTATACGGCTGAGTATGGGAGCTACAAGAAAGCAGGAAGATAGATCCCAGCTACAGTAGTAAGTAGGTCCCCATGCAGTCTATCAGCCAGCACGGTGTCACATTTGCAGCTGCTTTCCTGTGGGAGCTATCTTCAATACCACACTTTTTCTTTTCAGCTCCCATTGAAAGAATACATTTGTCAGTTAAGGTATACCACTGAGTATGGGAGCTACAAGAAAGCAGGAAGGCAGACCCCAGCTACAGTAGTAAGTAGGTCCCCATGCAGTCTATCAGCCAGCACGGTGTCACATTTGCAGCTGCTTTCCTGTGGGAGCTATCTTCAATACCACACTTTTTCTGTTCAGCTCCCATTGAAAGAATACATTTGTCGGTTAAGGTATACCACTGAGTATGGGAGCTATAAGAAAGCAGGAAGATAGATCCCAGCTACAGTAGTAAGTAGGTCCCCATGCAGTCTAGCAGCCAGCACGGTGTCACATTTGCAGCTGCTTTCCTGTGGGAGCTACCTTCAATACCACACTTTTTCTGTTCAGCTCCCATTGAAAGAATACATTTGTCAGTTAAGGTATACCGCTGAGTGTGGGAGCTACAAGAAAGCAGCAAGGCAGACCCCAGCTACAGTAGTAAGTAGGTCCCCATGCAGTCTATCAGCCAGCACGGTGTCACATTTGCAGCTGCTTTCCTGTGGGAGCTATCTTCAATACCACACTTTTTCTTCTCAGCTCCCATTGAAAAAACTACATTTTGTCAGTTAAGGTATACCGCTGAGTATGGGAGCTACAAGAAAGCAAGAAGATAGATCCCAGCTACAGTAGTAAGTAGGTCCCCATGCAGTCTAGCAGCCAGCACGGTGTCACATTTGCAGCTGCTTTCCTGTGGGAGCTATCTTCAATACCACAGTTTTTCTGCTCAGCTCCCATTGAAAGAATACATTTGTCAGTTAAGGTATACCGCTGAGTATGGGAGCTACAAGAAAGCAGCAAAGCAGACCCCAGCTACAGTAGTAAGTAGGTCCCCATGCAGTCTATCAGCCAGCACGGTGTCACATTTGCAGCTGCTTTCCTGTGGGAGCTATCTTCAATACCACACTTTTTCTGTTCAGCTCCCATTGAAAGAATACATTTGTCAGTTAAGGTATACCACTGAGTATGGGAGCTACAAGAAAGCAGGAAGGAAGACCCCAGCTACAGTAGTAAGTAGGTCCCCATGCAGTCTAGCAGCCAGCACGGTGTCACATTTGCAGCTGCTTTCCTGTGGGAGCTATCTTCAATACCACAGTTTTTCTGTTCAGCTCCCATTGAAAGAATACATTTGTCAGTTAACGTATACCGCTGAGTATGGGAGCTACAAGAAAGCAGGAAGATAGATCCCAGCTACAGTAGTAAGTAGATCCCCATGCAGTCTAGCAGCCAGCACGGTGTCACATTTGCAGCTGCTTTCCTGTGGGAGCTATCTTCAATACCACACTTTTTCTGTTCAGCTCCCATTGAAAGAATACATTTGTCAGTTAAGGTGTACCACTGAGTATGGGAGCTACAAGAAAGCAGGAAGGCAGACCCCAGCTACAGTAGTAAGTAGGTTCCCATGCAGTCTATCAGCCAGCACAGTGTCACATTTGCAGCTGCTTTCCTGTGGGAGCTATCTTCAATACCACACTTTTTCTGTTCAGCTCCCATTGAAAGAATACATTTGTCGGTTAAGGTATACCACTGAGTATGGGAGCTATAAGAAAGCAGGAAGATAGATCCCAGCTACAGTAGTAAGTAGGTCCCCATGCAGTCTATCAGCCAGCACGGTGTCACATTTGCAGCTGCTTTCCTGTGGGAGCTATCTTCAATACCACAGTTTTTCTGTTCAGCTCCCATTGAAAGAATACATTTGTCAGTTCAGGTATACCGCTGAGTATGGGAGCTACAAAAAAGCAAGAAGATAGATCCCAGCTACAGTAGTAAGTAGGTTCCCATGCAGTCTGGCAGCCAGCACGGTGTCACATTTGCAGCTGCTTTCCTGTGGGAGCTATCTTCAATACCACACTTTTTATGTTCAGCTCCCATTGAAAAAACTACATTTTGTCTCTTAAGGTATACAACTGAGTATGGGAGCTACAAGAAAGCAGGAAGATAGATCCCAGCTACAGTAGTAAGTAGGTCCCCATGCAGTCTATCAGCCAGCACGGTGTCACATTTGCAGCTGCTTTCCTGTGGGAGCTATCTTCAATACCACACTTTTTCTGTTCAGCTCCCATTGAAAGAATACATTTGTCAGTTAAGGTATACCGCTGAGTATGGGAGCTACAAGAAAGCAGGAAGGCAGACCCCAGCTACAGTAGTAAGTAGGTCCCCATGCAGTCTATCAGCCAGCACAGTGTCACTTTTGCAGCTGCTTTCCTTTGGGAGCTATCTTCAATACCACACTTTTTCTTTTCAGCTCCCATTGAAAGAATACATTTGTCAGTTAAGGTATACCACTGAGTATGGGAGCTACAAGAAAGCAGGAAGGCAGACCCCAGCTACAGTAGTAAGTAGGTCCCCATGCAGTCTATCAGCCAGCACGGTGTCACATTTGCAGCTGCTTTCCTGTGGGAGCTATCTTCAATACCACACTTTTTCTGTTCAGCTCCCATTGAAAGAATACATTTGTCGGTTAAGGTATACCACTGAGTATGGGAGCTATAAGAAAGCAGGAAGGCAGACCCCAGCTACAGTAGTAAGTAGGTCCCCATGCAGTCTATCAGCCAGCACGGTGTCACATTTGCAGCTGCTTTCCTGTGGGAGCTATCTTCAATACCACACTTTTTCTGTTCAGCTCCCATTGAAAGAATACATTTGTCGGTTAAGGTATACCACTGAGTATGGGAGCTACAAGAAAGCAGGAAGGCAGACCCCAGCTACAGTAGTAAGTAGGTCCCCATGCAGTCTATCAGCCAGCACGGTGTCACATTTGCAGCTGCTTTCCTGTGGGAGCTATCTTCAATACCACACTTTTTCTGTTCAGCTCCCATTGAAAAAACTACATTTTGTCTCTTAAGGTATACAACTGAGTATGGGAGCTACAAGAAAGCAGGAAGATAGATCCCAGCTACAGTAGTAAGTAGGTCCCCATGCAGTCTATCAGCCAGCACGGTGTCACATTTGCAGCTGCTTTCCTGTGGGAGCTATCTTCAATACCACACTTTTTCTGTTCAGCTCCCATTGAAAGAATACATTTGTCAGTTAAGGTATACCGCTGAGTATGGGAGCTACAAGAAAGCAGGAAGGCAGACCCCAGCTACAGTAGTAAGTAGGTCCCCATGCAGTCTATCAGCCAGCACAGTGTCACTTTTGCAGCTGCTTTTCTTTGGGAGCTATCTTCAATACCACATTTTTTCTTTTCAGCTCCCATTGAAAGAATACATTTGTCAGTTAAGGTATACCACTGAGTATGGGAGCTACAAGAAAGCAGGAAGGCAGACCCCAGCTACAGTAGTAAGTAGGTCCCCAGGCAGTCTATCAGCCAGCACGGTGTCACATTTGCAGCTGCTTTCCTGTGGGAGCTATCTTCAATACCACACTTTTTCTGTTCAGCTCCCATTGAAAGAATACATTTGTCGGTTAAGGTATACCACTGAGTATGGGAGCTATAAGAAAGCAGGAAGATAGATCCCAGCTACAGTAGTAAGTAGGTCCCCATGCAGTCTAGCAGCCAGCACGGTGTCACATTTGCAGCTGCTTTCCTGTGGGAGCTATCTTCAATACCACACTTTTTCTGTTCAGCTCCCATTGAAAGAATACATTTGTCAGTTAAGGTATACTGCTGAGTGTGGGAGCTACAAGAAAGCAGCAAGGCAGACCCCAGCTACAGTAGTAAGTAGGTCCCCATGCAGTCTATCAGCCAGCACGGTGTCACATTTGCAGCTGCTTTCCTGTGGGAGCTATCTTCAATACCACACTTTTTCTTCTCAGCTCCCATTGAAAAAACTACATTTTGTCAGTTAAGGTATACCGCTGAGTATGGGAGCTACAAGAAAGCAGGAAGATAGATCCCAGCTACAGTAGTAAGTAGGTCCCCATGCAGTCTATCAGCCAGCACGGTGTCACATTTGCAGCTGCTTTCCTGTGGGAGCTATCTTCAATACCACAGTTTTTCTGCTCAGCTCCCATTGAAAGAATACATTTGTCAGTTAAGGTATACCGCTGAGTATGGGAGCTACAAGAAAGTAGGAAGGAAGACCCCAGCTACAGTAGTAAGTAGGTCCCCATGCAGTCTAGCAGCCAGCACGGTGTCACATTTGCAGGTGCTTTCCTGTGGGAGCTATCTTCAATACCACACTTTTTCTGTTCAGCTCCCATTGAAAGAATCCATTTGTCAGTTCAGGTATACCGCTGAGTATGGGAGCTACAAAAAAGCAAGAAGATAGATCCTAGCTACAGTAGTAAGTAGGTCCCCATGCAGTCTGGCAGCCAGCACGGTGTCACATTTGCAGCTGCTTTCCTGTGGGAGCTATCTTCAATACCACACTTTTTCTGTTCAGCTCCCATTGAAAAAACTACATTTTGTCTCTTAAGGTATACAACTGAGTATGGGAGCTACAAGAAAGCAGGAAGATAGATCCCAGCTACAGTAGTAAGTAGGTCCCCATGCAGTCTATCAGCCAGCACGGTGTCACATTTGCAGCTGCTTTCCTGTGGGAGCTATCCTCAATACCACAGTTTTTCTGTTCAGCTCCCATTGAAAGAATACATTTGTCAGTTAAGGTATACCGCTGAGTATGGGAGCTACAAGAAAGCAGGAAGGAAGACCCCAGCTACAGTAGTAAGTAGGTCCCCATGCAGTCTAGCAGCCAGCACGGTGTCACATTTGCAGCTGCTTTCCTGTGGGAGCTATCTTCAATACCACAGTTTTTCTGTTCAGCTCCCATTGAAAGAATACATTTGTCAGTTAACGTATACCGCTGAGTATGGGAGCTACAAGAAAACAGGAAGATAGATCCCAGCTACAGTAGTAAGTAGGTCCCCATGCAGTCTAGCAGCCAGCACGGTGTCACATTTGCAGCTGCTTTCCTGTGGGAGCTATCTTCAATACCACACTTTTTCTGTTCAGCTCCCATTGAAAGAATACATTTGTCAGTTAAGGTGTACCAGTGAGTATGGGAGCTACAAGAAAGCAGGAAGGCAGACCCCAGCTACAGTAGTAAGTAGGTTCCCATGCAGTCTATCAGCCAGCACAGTGTCACATTTGCAGCTGCTTTCCTGTGGGAGCTATCTTCAATACCACACTTTTTCTGTTCAGCTCCCATTGAAAGAATACATTTGTCGGTTAAGGTATACCACTGAGTATGGGAGCTATAAGAAAGCAGGAAGATAGATCCCAGCTACAGTAGTAAGTAGGTCCCCATGCAGTCTATCAGCCAGCACGGTGTCACATTTGCAGCTGCTTTCCTGTGGGAGCTATCTTCAATACCACACTTTTTCTGTTCAGCTCCCATTGAAAGAATACATTTGTCAGTTCAGGTATACCGCTGAGTATGGGAGCTACAAAAAAGCAAGAAGATAGATCCCAGCTACAGTAGTAAGTAGGTTCCCATGCAGTCTGGCAGCCAGCACGGTGTCACATTTGCAGCTGCTTTCCTGTGGGAGCTATCTTCAATACCACACTTTTTCTGTTCAGCTCCCATTGAAAAAACTACATTTTGTCTCTTAAGGTATACAACTGAGTATGGGAGCTACAAGAAAGCAGGAAGATAGATCCCAGCTACAGTAGTAAGTAGGTCCCCATGCAGTCTAGCAGCCAGCACGGTGTCACATTTGCAGCTGCTTTCCTGTGGGAGTTATCTTCAATACCACACTTTTTCTGTTCAGCTCCCATTGAAAGAATACATTTGTCAGTTAAGGTATACCGCTGAGTGTGGGAGCTACAAGAAAGCAGCAAGGCAGACCCCAGCTACAGTAGTAAGTAGGTCCCCATGCAGTCTAGCAGCCAGCACGGTGTCACATTTGCAGCTGCTTTCCTGTGGGAGCTATCTTCAATACCACACTTTTTCTTCTCAGCTCCCATTGAAAAAACTACATTTTGTCAGTTAAGGTATACCGCTGAGTATGGGAGCTACAAGAAAGCAGGAAGATAGATCCCAGCTACAGTAGTAAGTAGGTCCCCATGCAGTCTATCAGCCAGCACGGTGTCACATTTGCAGCTGCTTTCCTGTGGGAGCTATCTTCAATACCACAGTTTTTCTGCTCAGCTCCCATTGAAAGAATACATTTGTCAGTTAAGGTATACCGCTGAGTATGGGAGCTACAAGAAAGCAGGAAGGAAGACCCCAGCTACAGTAGTAAGTAGGTCCCCATGCAGTCTAGCAGCCAGCACGGTGTCACATTTGCAGCTGCTTTCCTGTGGGAGCTATCTTCAATACCACACTTTTTCTGTTCAGCTCCCATTGAAAGAATACATTTGTCAGTTAAGGTATACCACTGAGTATGGGAGCTACAAGAAAGCAGGAAGGCAGACCCCAGCTACAGTAGTAAGTAGGTTCCCATGCAGTCTATCAGCCAGCACAGTGTCACATTTGCAGCTGCTTTCCTGTGGGAGCTATCTTCAATACCACACTTTTTCTGTTCAGCTCCCATTGAAAGAATACATTTGTCAGTTAAGGTATACCACTGAGTATGGGAGCTATAAGAAAGCAGGAAGATAGATCCCAGCTACAGTAGTAAGTAGGTCCCCATGCAGTCTAGCAGCCAGCACGGTGTCACATTTGCAGCTGCTTTCCTGTGGGAGCTATCTTCAATACCACACTTTTTCTGTTCAGCTCCCATTGAAAGAATACATTTGTCAGTTAAGGTATACCGCTGAGTGTGGGAGCTACAAGAAAGCAGCAAAGCAGACCCCAGCTACAGTAGTAAGTAGGTCCCCATGCAGTCTAGCAGCCAGCACGGTGTCACATTTGCAGCTGCTTTCCTGTGGGAGCTATCTTCAATACCACACTTTTTCTTCTCAGCTCCCATTGAAAAAACTACATTTTGTCAGTTAAGGTATACCGCTGAGTATGGGAGCTACAAGAAAGCAGGAAGATAGATCCCAGCTACAGTAGTAAGTAGGTCCCCATGCAGTCTATCAGCCAGCACAGTGTCACATTTGCAGCTGCTTTCCTGTGGGAGCTATCTTCAATACCACAGTTTTTCTGTTCAGCTCCCATTGAAAGAATACATTTGTCAGTTAAGGTATACCGCTGAGTGTGGGAGCTACAAGAAAGCAGCAAGGCAGACCCCAGCTACAGTAGTAAGTAGGTCCCCATGCAGTCTATCAGCCAGCACGGTGTCACATTTGCAGCTGCTTTCCTGTGGGAGCTATCTTCAATACCACACTTTTTCTTCTCAGCTCCCATTGAAAAAACTACATTTTGTCAGTTAAGGTATACCGCTGAGTATGGGAGCTACAAGAAAGCAGGAAGATAGATCCCAGCTACAGTAGTAAGTAGGTCCCCATGCAGTCTATCAGCCAGCACGGTGTCACATTTGCAGCTGCTTTCCTGTGGGAGCTATCTTCAATACCACAGTTTTTCTGCTCAGCTCCCATTGAAAGAATACATTTGTCAGTTAAGGTATACCGCTGAGTATGGGAGCTACAAGAAAGTAGGAAGGAAGACCCCAGCTACAGTAGTAAGTAGGTCCCCATGCAGTCTAGCAGCCAGCACGGTGTCACATTTGCAGGTGCTTTCCTGTGGGAGCTATCTTCAATACCACACTTTTTCTGTTCAGCTCCCATTGAAAGAATCCATTTGTCAGTTCAGGTATACCGCTGAGTATGGGAGCTACAAAAAAGCAAGAAGATAGATCCTAGCTACAGTAGTAAGTAGGTCCCCATGCAGTCTGGCAGCCAGCACGGTGTCACATTTGCAGCTGCTTTCCTGTGGGAGCTATCTTCAATACCACACTTTTTCTGTTCAGCTCCCATTGAAAAAACTACATTTTGTCTCTTAAGGTATACAACTGAGTATGGGAGCTACAAGAAAGCAGGAAGATAGATCCCAGCTACAGTAGTAAGTAGGTCCCCATGCAGTCTATCAGCCAGCACGGTGTCACATTTGCAGCTGCTTTCCTGTGGGAGCTATCCTCAATACCACAGTTTTTCTGTTCAGCTCCCATTGAAAGAATACATCAGTCAGTTAAGGTATACCGCTGAGTATGGGAGCTACAAGAAAGCAGGAAGGAAGACCCCAGCTACAGTAGTAAGTAGGTCCCCATGCAGTCTAGCAGCCAGCACGGTGTCACATTTGCAGCTGCTTTCCTGTGGGAGCTATCTTCAATACCACAGTTTTTCTGTTCAGCTCCCATTGAAAGAATACATTTGTCAGTTAACGTATACCGCTGAGTATGGGAGCTACAAGAAAACAGGAAGATAGATCCCAGCTACAGTAGTAAGTAGGTCCCCATGCAGTCTAGCAGCCAGCACGGTGTCACATTTGCAGCTGCTTTCCTGTGGGAGCTATCTTCAATACCACACTTTTTCTGTTCAGCTCCCATTAAAAGAATACATTTGTCAGTTAAGGTGTACCACTGAGTATGGGAGCTACAAGAAAGCAGGAAGGCAGACCCCAGCTACAGTAGTAAGTAGGTTCCCATGCAGTCTATCAGCCAGCACAGTGTCACATTTGCAACTGCTTTCCTGTGGGAGCTATCTTCAATACCACACTTTTTCTGTTCAGCTCCCATTGAAAGAATACATTTGTCGGTTAAGGTATACCACTGAGTATGGGAGCTATAAGAAAGCAGGAAGATAGATCCCAGCTACAGTAGTAAGTAGGTCCCCATGCAGTCTATCAGCCAGCACGGTGTCACATTTGCAGCTGCTTTCCTGTGGGAGCTATCTTCAATACCACACTTTTTCTGTTCAGCTCCCATTGAAAGAATACATTTGTCAGTTCAGGTATACCGCTGAGTATGGGAGCTACAAAAAAGCAAGAAGATAGATCCCAGCTACAGTAGTAAGTAGGTTCCCATGCAGTCTGGCAGCCAGCACGGTGTCACATTTGCAGCTGCTTTCCTGTGGGAGCTATCTTCAATACCACACTTTTTCTGTTCAGCTCCCATTGAAAAAACTACATTTTGTCTCTTAAGGTATACAACTGAGTATGGGAGCTACAAGAAAGCAGGAAGATAGATCCCAGCTACAGTAGTAAGTAGGTCCCCATGCAGTCTAGCAGCCAGCACGGTGTCACATTTGCAGCTGCTTTCCTGTGGGAGCTATCTTCAATACCACACTTTTTCTGTTCAGCTCCCATTGAAAGAATACATTTGTCAGTTAAGGTATACCGCTGAGTATGGGAGCTACAAGAAAGCAGGAAGGCAGACCCCAGCTACAGTAGTAAGTAGGTCCCCATGCAGTCTATCAGCCAGCACAGTGTCACTTTTGCAGCTGCTTTCCTTTGGGAGCTATCTTCAATACCACACTTTTTCTTTTCAGCTCCCATTGAAAGAATACATTTGTCAGTTAAGGTATACCACTGAGTATGGGAGCTACAAGAAAGCAGGAAGGCAGACCCCAGCTACAGTAGTAAGTAGGTCCCCATGCAGTCTATCAGCCAGCACGGTGTCACATTTGCAGCTGCTTTCCTGTGGGAGCTATCTTCAATACCACACTTTTTCTGTTCAGCTCCCATTGAAAGAATACATTTGTCGGTTAAGGTATACCACTGAGTATGGGAGCTATAAGAAAGCAGGAAGATAGATCCCAGCTACAGTAGTAAGTAGGTCCCCATGCAGTCTAGCAGCCAGCACGGTGTCACATTTGCAGCTGCTTTCCTGTGGGAGTTATCTTCAATACCACACTTTTTCTGTTCAGCTCCCATTGAAAGAATACATTTGTCAGTTAAGGTATACCGCTGAGTGTGGGAGCTACAAGAAAGCAGCAAGGCAGACCCCAGCTACAGTAGTAAGTAGGTCCCCATGCAGTCTAGCAGCCAGCACGGTGTCACATTTGCAGCTGCTTTCCTGTGGGAGCTATCTTCAATACCACACTTTTTCTTCTCAGCTCCCATTGAAAAAACTACATTTTGTCAGTTAAGGTATACCGCTGAGTATGGGAGCTACAAGAAAGCAGGAAGATAGATCCCAGCTACAGTAGTAAGTAGGTCCCCATGCAGTCTATCAGCCAGCACGGTGTCACATTTGCAGCTGCTTTCCTGTGGGAGCTATCTTCAATACCACAGTTTTTCTGCTCAGCTCCCATTGAAAGAATACATTTGTCAGTTAAGGTATACCGCTGAGTATGGGAGCTACAAGAAAGCAGGAAGGAAGACCCCAGCTACAGTAGTAAGTAGGTCCCCATGCAGTCTAGCAGCCAGCACGGTGTCACATTTGCAGCTGCTTTCCTGTGGGAGCTATCTTCAATACCACACTTTTTCTGTTCAGCTCCCATTGAAAGAATACATTTGTCAGTTAAGGTATACCACTGAGTATGGGAGCTACAAGAAAGCAGGAAGGCAGACCCCAGCTACAGTAGTAAGTAGGTTCCCATGCAGTCTATCAGCCAGCACAGTGTCACATTTGCAGCTGCTTTCCTGTGGGAGCTATCTTCAATACCACACTTTTTCTGTTCAGCTCCCATTGAAAGAATACATTTGTCAGTTAAGGTATACCACTGAGTATGGGAGCTATAAGAAAGCAGGAAGATAGATCCCAGCTACAGTAGTAAGTAGGTCCCCATGCAGTCTAGCAGCCAGCACGGTGTCACATTTGCAGCTGCTTTCCTGTGGGAGCTATCTTCAATACCACACTTTTTCTGTTCAGCTCCCATTGAAAGAATACATTTGTCAGTTAAGGTATACCGCTGAGTGTGGGAGCTACAAGAAAGCAGCAAAGCAGACCCCAGCTACAGTAGTAAGTAGGTCCCCATGCAGTCTAGCAGCCAGCACGGTGTCACATTTGCAGCTGCTTTCCTGTGGGAGCTATCTTCAATACCACACTTTTTCTTCTCAGCTCCCATTGAAAAAACTACATTTTGTCAGTTAAGGTATACCGCTGAGTATGGGAGCTACAAGAAAGCAGGAAGATAGATCCCAGCTACAGTAGTAAGTAGGTCCCCATGCAGTCTATCAGCCAGCACAGTGTCACATTTGCAGCTGCTTTCCTGTGGGAGCTATCTTCAATACCACAGTTTTTCTGCTCAGCTCCCATTGAAAGAATACATTTGTCAGTTAAGGTATACCGCTGAGTATGGGAGCTACAAGAAAGCAGGAAGGAAGACCCTAGCTACAGTAGTAAGTAGGTCCCCATGCAGTCTATCAGCCAGCACGGTGTCACATTTGCAGCTGCTTTCCTGTGGGAGCTATCTTCAATACCACACTTTTTCTGTTCAGCTCCCATTGAAAGAATACATTTGTCAGTTCAGGTATACCGCTGAGTATGGGAGCTACAAAAAAGCAAGAAGATAGATCCCAGCTACAGTAGTAAGTAGGTTCCCATGCAGTCTGGCAGCCAGCACGGTGTCACATTTGCAGCTGCTTTCCTGTGGGAGCTATCTTCAATACCACACTTTTTCTGTTCAGCTCCCATTGAAAAAACTACATTTTGTCTCTTAAGGTATACAACTGAGTATGGGAGCTACAAGAAAGCAGGAAGATAGATCCCAGCTACAGTAGTAAGTAGGTCCCCATGCAGTCTAGCAGCCAGCACGGTGTCACATTTGCAGCTGCTTTCCTGTGGGAGCTATCTTCAATACCACACTTTTTCTGTTCAGCTCCCATTGAAAGAATACATTTGTCAGTTAAGGTATACCGCTGAGTATGGGAGCTACAAGAAAGCAGGAAGGCAGACCCCAGCTACAGTAGTAAGTAGGTCCCCATGCAGTCTATCAGCCAGCACAGTGTCACTTTTGCAGCTGCTTTCCTTTGGGAGCTATCTTCAATACCACACTTTTTCTGTTCAGCTCCCATTGAAAGAATACATTTGTCAGTTAAGGTATACCACTGAGTATGGGAGCTACAAGAAAGCAGGAAGGCAGACCCCAGCTACAGTAGTAAGTAGGTCCCCATGCAGTCTATCAGCCAGCACGGTGTCACATTTGCAGCTGCTTTCCTGTGGGAGCTATCTTCAATACCACACTTTTTCTGTTCAGCTCCCATTGAAAGAATACATTTGTCGGTTAAGGTATACCACTGAGTATGGGAGCTATAAGAAAGCAGGAAGATAGATCCCAGCTACAGTAGTAAGTAGGTCCCCATGCAGTCTAGCAGCCAGCACGGTGTCACATTTGCAGCTGCTTTCCTGTGGGAGTTATCTTCAATACCACACTTTTTCTGTTCAGCTCCCATTGAAAGAATACATTTGTCAGTTAAGGTATACCGCTGAGTGTGGGAGCTACAAGAAAGCAGCAAGGCAGACCCCAGCTACAGTAGTAAGTAGGTCCCCATGCAGTCTAGCAGCCAGCACGGTGTCACATTTGCAGCTGCTTTCCTGTGGGAGCTATCTTCAATACCACACTTTTTCTTCTCAGCTCCCATTGAAAAAACTACATTTTGTCAGTTAAGGTATACCGCTGAGTATGGGAGCTACAAGAAAGCAGGAAGATAGATCCCAGCTACAGTAGTAAGTAGGTCCCCATGCAGTCTATCAGCCAGCACGGTGTCACATTTGCAGCTGCTTTCCTGTGGGAGCTATCTTCAATACCACAGTTTTTCTGCTCAGCTCCCATTGAAAGAATACATTTGTCAGTTAAGGTATACCGCTGAGTATGGGAGCTACAAGAAAGCAGGAAGGAAGACCCCAGCTACAGTAGTAAGTAGGTCCCCATGCAGTCTAGCAGCCAGCACGGTGTCACATTTGCAGCTGCTTTCCTGTGGGAGCTATCTTCAATACCACACTTTTTCTGTTCAGCTCCCATTGAAAGAATACATTTGTCAGTTCAGGTATACCGCTGAGTATGGGAGCTACAAAAAAGCAAGAAGATAGATCCCAGCTACAGTAGTAAGTAGGTCCCCATGCAGTCTGGCAGCCAGCACGGTGTCACATTTGCAGCTGCTTTCCTGTGGGAGCTATCTTCAATACCACACTTTTTCTGTTCAGCTCCCTTTGAAAAAACTACATTTTGTCTCTTAAGGTATACAACTGAGTATGGGAGCTACAAGAAAGCAGGAAGATAGATCCCAGCTACAGTAGTAAGTAGGTCCCCATGCAGTCTAGCAGCCAGCACGGTGTCACATTTGCAGCTGCTTTCCTGTGGGAGCTATCTTCAATACCACACTTTTTCTGTTCAGCTCCCATTGAAAGAATACATTTGTCAGTTAAGGTATACCACTGAGTATGGCAGCTACAAGAAAGCAGGAAGGCAGACCCCAGCTACAGTAGTAAGTAGGTCCCCATGCAGTCTAGCAGCCAGCACGGTGTCACATTTGCAGCTGCTTTCCTGTGGGAGCTATCTTCAATACCACACTTTTTCTGTTCAGCTCCCATTGAAAGAATACATTTGTCAGTTAAGGTATACAACTGAGTATGGGAGCTACAAGAAAGCAGGAAGGCAGACCCCAGCTACAGTAGTAAGTAGGTTCCCATGCAGTCTATCAGCCAGCACAGTGTCACATTTGCAGCTGCTTTCCTGTGGGAGCTATCTTCAATACCACACTTTTTCTGTTCAGCTCCCATTGAAAGAATACATTTGTCGGTTAAGGTATACCTCTGAGTATGGGAGCTATAAGAAAGCAGGAAGATAGATCCCAGCTACAGTAGTAAGTAGGTTCCCATGCAGTCTGGCAGCCAGCACGGTGTCACATTTGCAGCTGCTTTCCTGTGGGAGCTATCTTCAATACCACACTTTTTCTGTTCAGCTCCCATTGAAAAAACTACATTTTGTCTCTTAAGGTATACAACTGAGTATGGGAGCTACAAGAAAGCAGGAAGATAGATCCCAGCTACAGTAGTAAGTAGGTCCCCATGCAGTCTAGCAGCCAGCACGGTGTCACATTTGCAGCTGCTTTCCTGTGGGAGCTATCTTCAATACCACACTTTTTCTGTTCAGCTCCCATTGAAAGAATACATTTGTCAGTTAAGGTATACCGCTGAGTATGGGAGCTACAAGAAAGCAGGAAGGCAGACCCCAGCTACAGTAGTAAGTAGGTCCCCATGCAGTCTATCAGCCAGCACAGTGTCACTTTTGCAGCTGCTTTCCTTTGGGAGCTATCTTCAATACCACACTTTTTCTTTTCAGCTCCCATTGAAAGAATACGTTTGTCAGTTAAGGTATACCACTGAGTATGGGAGCTACAAGAAAGCAGGAAGGCAGACCCCAGCTACAGTAGTAAGTAGGTCCCCATGCAGTCTATCAGCCAGCACGGTGTCACATTTGCAGCTGCTTTCCTGTGGGAGCTATCTTCAATACCACAGTTTTACTGTTCAGCTCCCATTGAAAGAATACATTTGTCTCTTAAGGTATACCACTGAGTATGGGAGCTACAAGAAAGCAGGAAGGCAGACCCCAGCTACAGTAGTAAGTAGGTCCCCATGCAGTCTAGCAGCCAGCACGGTGTCACATTTGCAGCTGCTTTCCTGTGGGAGCTATCTTCAATACCACACTTTTTCTGTTCAGCTCCCATTGAAAAAACTACATTTTGTCTCTTAAGGTATATAACTGAGTATGGGAGCTACAAGAAAGCAGGAAGATAGATCCCAGCTACAGTAGTAAGTAGGTCCCCATGCAGTCTATCAGCCAGCACAGTGTCACTTTTGCATCTGCTTTCCTGTGGGAGCTATCTTCAATACCACACTTTTTCTGTTCAGCTCCCATTGAAAGAATACATTTGTCAGTTAAGGTATACCACTGAGTATGGGAGCTACAAGAAAGCAGCAAGGCAGACCCCACCTACAGTAGTAAGTAGGTCCCCATGCAGTCTATCAGCCAGCACGGTGTCACATTTGCAGCTGCTTTCCTGTGGGAGCTATCTTCAATACCACAGTTTTTCTGTTCAGCTCCCATTGAAAGAATACATTTGTCAGTTAACGTATACCGCTGAGTATGGGAGCTACAAGAAAGCAGGAAGATAGATCCCAGCTACAGTAGTAAGTAGGTCCCAATGCAGTCTAGCA